>NW_017307489.1:334116-349876 GCF_000935625.1 Nanorana parkeri | reverse complement strand
CTAGCTCCAGCCATAGGGTTTCCACGTCTTCCCCATTATCTATCTATCTATCGGAATATACATGAATCTGAGTTATAATATCTAAGCCAAGCAGATTCACCCATCGTTATCCACCAGTGTGGTTAGGAATATAAATGAATCTGAGTTACAATATCTAAGCCAGGCAGATTCACCCATTGTTATCCACCAGTGTAGTTCGGAATATAAATGAATCTGAGTTACAATATCTAAGCCAGGCAGATTCACCCATTGTTATCCACCAGTGTAGTTAGGATTAAAAATGAATCTGTGAGTTACAATATCTAAGCCAAGCAGATTCACCCATTGTTATCCACCAGTGTAGTTCGGAATATACATGAATCTGAGTTATAATATCTAAGCCAAGCAGATTCACCCATCGTTATCCACCAGTGTAGTTAGGATTAAAAATGAATCTGTGAGTTACCAAATCTAACTTGTTTTCTGCAGACAGATATGCATTTTGTTGTGCAGGTTCCCCTTGTTCCTTCACACATGTAGTCTTGAACTGGCCTGCCAGAGCACTGAAGGTTCCTCTGTTGGGCCTCAACTAGGAGGGCCAAAAAAGTTAACAAAAAGTACGTAGTGAGGGTCTGTCATTAAAGCACAACTCTGGGAACATGACAAACCAACCCTTGCAGTGGTGCTCATTGCAAGGGTTAAGTGCTCATTTTGGTCTAGTGTCTAAAACAAAAAACATCTACTCACCTGATCCCCAATCCTGCCTGGCAGCTGGACTGGTCCCTGCAGCCTCTCGGCAGAAGCCAACACCATCATTAACAACCAGTGACACTACATGTGAATGGAAGTACTAGTTCCCCATCAGGTCTGCTACTGATTGACAGTAGGCAGATCCTATAGCCAGTAGCCACCCCGCTATTGGTTGTGGAACCCTCCCATATTGCTTGGCTTAAATACTGCAGCAGTGGCTGCTGCACCTCAACCTGATTTTTTTTACCTGCATTACAACGACTGAAATGCTGTGCGGTACACTTTGGCTGCAGCCTGGGACCCCCTGCTGTAATAGTAATAGCCTCCGTTTGTAAGTAGGGGTCGTATGTAAGTTGGATGTTTGTAACGCAGGGACTGCCTGTATACACAATAATATAGAAAAAAGAAATCACAGAAAGTAAGCAACACTTTTAAATATTGCACAATAAAGAGTCGTGTCTTAGAACAAATGTATAAAGCAAACAGAAATACTGTATACTGTACAGTATGTAACATGTCAGAAATCTGCAGTCCATGTAAGTCAACTTCTTACCACTGGGTGGCACCCTTTCCTTTCACATGAATTTTTCTAAAGTAAAATGTATATCACTGTTCCATTGACTAATTTATGGTGGGAAAAAGAAGCAATATAACCAGTATAAGTTTGCTGAAGCATACAATTAAATACCACTACAGACCCATTCATTTATGTAAATTATTTAATTTGTTTTTTTCACTGTTTTTAAACCATTTTGCCAGACTCTTAAAAAGGTAAAATGCATTTTTTGGCCGAAATTGAATAAAGTAAGTCCATCTACTAGTTTGGTAAAAGGAGAAAGAGAGTGTGTTGCCTTGCTGTGTTTTTGTGGAGACACACACAGCTCACTAGCACACTCAAGGGTGGCTCCATATGACCCTGCAAGGGAAAGGAGATACCCTAAAACAGGATATCTAGGCCAGTGCTCAGGGGAGCAACTGATTCTGCAGGAAACTAAAACTTTTATGCATCAAAGAGCAGCATTCATTGTAAGTGATTTGATCAACATTTGAAATGGCATCAAATATTTTGACTTCAATATCACTTTAAAGCCAAGTAAAGGACATATTTAATGTGCAGCCACCAGCAGAAGGACCAAACAGACCCATATGTTCAGGAAACATGACTACCTTCTGAACAAGAAACTTAATTATGGCGTTTTTAAGCTTTATCTATTTTCTCTTGCGGCAGTCAAGAACTTACTCAACCATGTTTGTGAGGATCTAAGGCTGGGTTCCCACCTAGGCGGTTTTCCGCACTTTCGTACTCGCGGAAAACCGCTCAAGCAGGGAAATGCCATTATTTTCAATGTGTATGGTTCCCATCTGTGCGGTTTTCCGCGAGATACAGCCAAGTATCCCTCGGAAACGCGCGTTTGCTGCGCGTTTTTTTTACCGCCAATTGCGGTAAAAAAACGCACGGAAAACGCGCATATTCAATCCGCCCAGGTGGGAACCCAGCCTTAGCCACAGACATTCTAGAGCAAGGAACTGCAATGTTCGTGCAAACTGAAGGCAGTTGGGCAATGCCACATTTTAGTTGGTCACCTCTCAATTCATAGGCAACAATTAGCCCTCCTTCTCCAGAATCTAAAAGCAGGTGGTGGCAGCCCTCAAGCACACCTCCCAACTGCCCCTCATTTGAAACCAAATCCCTCTGTTAACTCCTCACTTGTCCCTCTTTTCTTTAGTCTGATGTACAGGTGTCTATGAAAATGTTCTATTTAACTACCAAAAAGTATTATTGTGCACTAAAACCTTTGTTTTTTCACTTCATTATCTTGTTTGCTATTTTGAAAAGCCAGTATAAAGGAAAAGTAATGGTGAAAAAAAACAATTCTGGCTTTAACCAATCATTTTTGCCATAAAGATTCTTAAGTCCCAGTTGACACTTTGGTGTTCCGTGCACTTTGCTGGCTCTGTACCTCAGTACAGTATGCGTTAAAATCAGAGGTTTTAGTTGCACAAACTTTTGGCCAAAAATATGTAGAAGCCACACTGCCGCGCCAAGGCACCTCTGCAAAGTGTGGTCCTAACTCTAACGCATACTGTTGACAGGGCTACTTGTTTGGTTGCAGGCTGGCTGGCAGGTTGAGGCTGGGGAATTTTTATGTTTTGTATTGTTGTAAGCCTTCCCAAAGTGCGCCCTGCTATAAAGGCCAGTTATAGATTCATGCATGTACCACTTTTTTCTAGGGTTGCAGGATACCCAAGTAACAAAAATAGAGGACAGTGTCTTCACCATTAGCAACAGTAGTAATACTGTAGGTAGCATAAGGTCCTATAAGAGCGACCAGTGATAGTACCAGAGAATAGCCAGGAACAGTCCAAGACTCTTAGCCCTCGTTCACACCTGAACGTTTTGTAGCGCGTTCTACGCTTGACGAACGCTCTACAAAACGCTCAAACATGAAAATCCCATTGTTTTCAATGGGTCTGGTTCACACCTCGGCGTATTTCAGCCCGTCCCTAACACGCTACAAAACGGCCCACGCCTGAAAAGGTACATGTACTACTTTGGGCCGTTTTTGTTGCGCGTTTCCATTGGGATACAGCCAAGTAGCCCTCGGAAACGCGCGTTTGTTGCGCGATTTTTTTTACCGCGAATCGCGGTTAAAAAACACACGACAACCGCGCGACAGACGCGCATATGCAATACGTCTAGGTGTGAACCAGGCCTTAGGGCCTGTTCACATGAGATCAGGTCCTGATCAGCAGACGTGGAGCTGCTGGTGCATTGCGTTTTTGGCCGCGTTTTTGATGCGTTCCAGGAGTGGGGCTGTTAGTATGTTAGCTGCAGCGCAGTGCGTTTTTGACGCGTTTTTGACATGTTTGCGTATCCTGACCGTTTCCGGACCTGACAAAATGTGACATGCAGTATTTTTTCTGTCGTAAGCTGAACGGACTGCGCACGTGAGAACTGTAGCCCATAAAACACATTGGGATACATTGGGATGCATTTTGAGTGCAGCAGCGTACGGAGCCGGTCAGCACACAAAACGGATGTCGTGTGAACAGGCCCTTAAGGAGAATAGTCACAGGACTAACAGTGCACCAACTGGCTTCTCCTCTGTATAATATCTGAATATAGGGCGAGGGATCTCTTACAGGGTTCAGACGACAGCTCCTCTATGACACTCCTCAGTAGGCAGATTCTTCCTCCAGCCCAGCCTCCATCAGGTTTCTTCTCAGTAACATCTTAGGCCTCTGGGCTCCCAGTATCTGCCACATGCCCAGGCCTAGGGCAGGCATCTTGCAGCACACAGACATCCTCCCAAGGAGAAGCCCCAGGGGAGAGAGAGTTCTGGGAGGTGTTCCCAGGCCCGGATTCCCCACAAGGCCACCGAGGCCAGGCCTCGGGAAGGCAGGGCGCCGAGGGGCAGCAGCGGTGTGGAGTCATACAGTTCCGGCTGCCGGGCGGTAAGTTGCTTTCTACATTTAGTCCTGCTTTGGGAAGGCAGGACTAAATGTAGTGTGGGGAATCCGTTCGCTCGTTAACAAGTGATTGCGGCAAATCACTTGTAAAATGTGTGCTGCCATCCGTCCTCCCCCCGCCCCCACCTACCTCTTTTTGCTGGCTCTGTCTTCGGGACTCCGTCCTCCCCCCGGCCGCCGAGTCTCTCTTGTCCCTGCCGCCGATGTACACAATGAGAGGGGAGAGCTCTGCTCTTCCCATCTCAGCTGTGACAGGAGTTCTAGCACAGTGCTGTGTGCTGTGCTAGAGCTCCTGTTTTGGAGGTGACAGGGTCAATAAAGAGAACCTGTCCCCTCCAATTGCTATCACACAGGGAGTTGTTTTCTCCTATGTGATAGCAATAAAGTTAAGTGAAAAATAAAAATTTTAAAAATAATAAATAAAAATTAAATGAAAAAAATAAAGTCAATAAAAAGTAAAAAATAAGAAAAATAATATTAAAAAATAATAAGAAAATAATTATACAAAATAAACAATAATAAGATTTAAAAAAGTAAACGACAAGCTAAAAATGTAAAAAATAAATAAAAATAAAAAAAGTGATAAAAAAGTAAGAAAAAATAAAGAAACAAAAAGGGGAGGGGGCGCATTGCGAAACTTGGCCTTAGGGCGGCAGGGAGAGCAAATCCGGCCCTGGGTGTTCCCAAATATTTATCACCTTCCTCCTGCCATACCTCTGAGTCAGCCTGCTCAGGGATTGGTCAGAGTCAGATGCATATTCATAATCTGGGGATTTATCCTCCCACACTGTATACTGTGGCCCCAACCCAGCAATGGGTAGAGTCAATCAATCCACCAGACGTGGGGAAACCTGCAGATCTCAGAGCAATCAGCATTCAGACTTATTACAGTCCAGATATAACACTAAATTTAAAGGGTTATTAAACCCTCAGCGTGTTTTTGTATATATCTATTGCTAGCAATGGATATATACGTCTGAACATCTGAAGAGTCTTGGGCGGCCACAAACGATCTTGGGGCAGGCTTATGCGCAGTTCAAATGTTCGGCCGGGAGATGAGGAGAGACACAAGGTAAGTTTATGGAGCAGCGTGCACCCGCACAGACTTCGTGGGACATGAGAGAAGAGGAGGACAGAGGAGTGAGCGCTGGATCGGAGACCCGCACCAGCGCTTGAGCGACAGCTGAAAACTACCCTTAAAAAAGAAGAGGATCGGATTAAGAGGTATCATTTAAGGTAAGTCCTTGGGTGGGGGATTAGCCTTTAATGTCACTTTAATAGCGACATAGTAGAGTGCGGATGACGCTGTGTAACTCAAAGTATTGGATAGAAGGTCACCAGCACTCACAAAGTTCAAAGTGTGACTTTTCGCTCCTCTTTATTGAACATGTGTCACATGCAAGCCAAAGCCAACATTTCAGGGCCACACAGGGTCCGGTATGTGAAGGGAGCCTGCGTGGCCTGGAAATGCTGGCTTTGGCGATGCATGTAACGCATGTTCAAAAAAAGAACAAAAATTCAGACGTTAAACTTTGAGTGCTGGTGATCTTCCATCCAACACTTTATCCATATAGACCTTGCCAACAGAAACCAAGCCAAGCCAAAATTTTGAAATACCTGTCAAACCTGCATAGGAGTGTCCAAAATAGGGCTTATAGTAGTTGAGCAGATCCATGGTCATGAGGTCTGTGCTACACAGGGGACAAGTATCATGATATTTGTATGACATGTTCAGCTTCCTAAATAAAGGTTATTGCTTGTGTGATACTGTGCAATTGGGTTTTCCAAACTGTACACACTGTTACACAATTACTTTTTTATAGATTTTTGGGAAGGTGAATGACTAAGTCATAAATTAGCATTCAGACTGTAATACATGTATATTATTAACTTGTTATCCATGTTACATTTTTTTTAACAGTTTGACTGTTATGATATATGCTTTAGTTGGTAAAATTATAAACTTTTAGGGAAGTAACATAGGTCGTTTTTGTAACGGAGGGGGGCTCCCTCTAGTGGCAGTAATGCCGTGTGAACAAAGTTCGGTAAACCATACGCTGTATTAAGACTAGCATTCCTCTGTTCTAAGTACATCTGTTAGATGTTATGCCATGACTTAGGTGAACTTCTTAAAATACAAGTCAAAGGTTTGTTTTTTTTTTAGATAGAATGGGGAAGGGTTAGAACTTCTGCCAAAATTCAATTGCTGTTTTTGTAGACTTCGCCTAACTTTCTGACCCAATGACAGGGGGTTAGAGAAACAGGTAGTGCTGGGAAATCTCTTCATTGGGGACAGATGTAAGAACAAAAACACTTTCTTAGTAATGCGGGGTGAGGTTGGTACCTCTGTGATGTCTTTATTGCTGTCTGCATCTTCTTCTGCAAGTAAGACATGTTCTTCTAATTGTACTTTCACAGGAAAAAAAAAACCCCACTCTATGCAGAAAAAAATCAGCTAGAGACTTTAGAAGGAAATATCTTTTTTAGTCCAGCCCAATACTCACTAACAAGCTATAACATATATTTCTAGTATAAGAAATGCTTACTATGCATTTGCCAGTATCACATACATTTGTCACATTGTAGAAATGTCCCCAGTGTAATAGAAGCAAGCTATGTATAGTAGCATAGCTTTATGGGATTGTGCACATTTCTAGTTATCTTACATACATTTACAAAAATTACACCCTATTTTAAAATATCATGACCTTAGTGCCCCCTCATCCCCCTCCCACATGGAATGTGAACTAAATTAACAGCTAAGTTGCAAGTCCTGCCCTTTTCATATTCCCTCCTGCTGAAGAGTTTTGAGCAGCTGCCTCTTCGGCCTACTCTTGGCCTGACCCTGCTTGAACTATGCATTTTAAAAATTGTTATCCTTTAACAGATTTTTACATAGATACACAGAAATAGAATAGTTGTGGAGGATATATCTTGCATGTTGTCTATGCGTACCCAGACCAGCAAGGCAAATGGCAGCAAAGCTCTGCCCCACGTACGAGGACCCCTGATGAAGTCACGTGTTTTGACGTAACGTACGTAGGGCAGAGCTTCTGATGTCACTGCACTGAGCTGAGCCGGACGAACAGGTTTGTTTATCGCTTTGCTGCCATTTGCCCTGCTAGTCTGATCCAGCAATACCCAATGCCTGTACTGCTTACACCATTGTGAGTATGCATTTTTTATTTAATAAATTGCATTTTATTGGACGTTAGGCACTATGTCCTTGTCCTTTTTCTCTTTCCACCTGGATTTATACTGGTACCTGTCATCTGAGGAGACCTTATCGCCTTTTCTGTGCATGGGCTTCCCTCCCCCATTAAGAAGGGAAAAAGCGCATTTGACCTAGCTCTGTGGGTCTACCTCCCCAGGTGAGCACTCACTTGATGTCATCACTCACTTGGTGGAGGTGAAGGTCTGCCTGCATTGTGTGATTATCCTTACCTGAGAGTTATATGCAGATTGGCTGCGAATCATCTGAGAAATTTTTTTTGCACAATCACCATTGTTTGCTTTTGTTTTTCCCTTGGGACTTTTTTTGTCTATATTGCTTTTTTGTCTTTATGTAGATATTTTCTATGACTCATTTGTTTGAAGGCTCATATATGTGACTCATTTATATATGTTTCAATTTATTAGATGTGTATGATTATTAGCTCGGCACAATATTGTTTTTCACATTTTCCAGATATTTCGTTACATCCTTAGTGCTTGGTAGCTCTTATTTCCACATTACAATTACTGGCGCTGATCACCTTTATTGTTTATTTTTAGTTATTAAATTGATTGGAGCTGTTGCCATTTTTTGTTTTGCTAGCTAAAATATTGTAAGTTGGGTAAGAAGCAGTAAAACAAGAATATGTTCTCTGCAGATGAGAAAGAAGTGTTGCTTTGAGCGCCAAAGGTTGTATGCCTACAGACTCCAGTGGTGGACCTCCAACGCAATTCTAAATATAATTGTAATCAAATGTAGTGAAACCTGGTAAAAAAAAAATCACCTATGTTTCATGTAAATGTGAAATCTCTTGCTTCTAATTAGGGTACGGTATATATTTCACCTCTTACTGATTTTGCAACATCTCAGCTTATAGCAAGATGGATGACCGTCTAACTTAGAAGCCACTGCGTGAGGTTAGGAAATTGGTAGCTGTCTTGTTTGGCTTGCGTTCCTGATACAAGCGTCTGTCTTTTTATTATTCTCTCATAAATGAATTACTGTTGATCATGTATATAGACACTGTAATGGCTGACTATTTGTTCAAGGACAGTGGCTCATTATATACTGAAGAAATGACTAGGATAATGGGGCCTAAGCTGGCATGATGAAACACACACATCAGTCATGACAGCACCCAATTTTCTCTTCTGGCAGAATGGCTTATGCTGCACACTTCAATGTCTTATTATATTTCAATTAAAAAAAAGTGGAAATGTGTTCTCGAAGGCAATTTTTCTAAAGTAGTAATTTATGGTGTGATCATTTGTGGTGGCATAAAACGTGAACGCAAAAGACGTGTTTCATTGCACAGAAGTTACTGTAGATGAGGCTATATCTAAATCTGGGTACACATAGATAGATTTTGCAGACTGAATGAAAAAAATCTGATCTTTATTCAGCGAATGGCAACCGGCTATAGAGGACTACAAATCCCGGCAATACATTATTATTAATCATGTATTGCTGGGAATTGTAGTGCTCTATAGCCAGTTGCCATTTTCCATTGCTGTATAATCATATATTGATAGGATTTGTAGTTCTCTATCGCCGGTTGTCATTCTCCATTGCGGTATAATCATGTATTGCTGGGATTTGTAATCCTTCTACAGCTTGGAGTCTGTGGCAGAACTACAAAGGTCGCAGCAGTTGCAGCTGTGACCAGGCCCTGGCACTTCACCACTGTCCTAAAATCATTAGTCTGTATTGTTATAGAAAGACTGTCACATGTATCCCACCCCCAAGCTAAGCCCTAGGGCAGACTGAAAACTGAGCACATGGCAATCCCTGAGTATATACGCACTCCCCCAGCATGCACCACTGGCCATGAAACTCCTAGTGATTGGCTGGTGAGGCATAGACACTCCTGATGTTCCCCTTTTGGCTGCCCCACTCTGCAGCAGGGTCACACCCCACTCAGGTGGATGCAATCAATAGCAGAACACTTGGAATCAACCAGATAATGTCAAACTACAAATCAGCTAGAGTCTAGACTGATTACAGTGCTAGCAACACAAAATTTTTGTAGGCACTACACTAAAGATGGTTAGGGCTACACATGATTTAACGTCTTTATTCATTTAAACTTTTCTTTAATTGCATTATTTTAACATTTACAGGGTTATTCACTAAAGGGTGAAGAGTTTGGAAAAGGCAGGAGAAGTGAACAATCTAGGACAAATTCTCCAATTCAGCTCACTTTCCAGGTCAGTTATGTTGTCCTAGATTGTTCACTTCTCCTGCCTTCTCCAAACTCTTCACCCTTTTGTGAATAACCTGTTAGTTACAGCAGATGTTAAATGGCATAAATACTATTAAATTAGATGGTCTGTAACTAAAGATTGAACTTGATGTAGAACAGAGGTGGACTGACAACATATAAGGCCCCCCGGGCAATATGAGATTATGAGGCCCCCTTGTGCTCCCCCCATATACAAGCCCCACCTTCATATACATTCTTACATACACTGCATACCTCTTCCTACACTGTTCACTGCTAGTATACCAAAACATTTTTACATAATTTTTCAAACTTAAAGTGCAGTAAACTGTAGCAACTGGTTGCGACCAGCATTAAAATCTGGGTGCTAAGGGTCATCGTGCTGGCCCTTGCTTTCAGAATACACAGTTGGGCCACGGAAGGACCACAAGTTCCAGCAAACCCTCCTAGCCATACCGGGGCCTTTCTGGACCCCCACCTGTTAGGATCCAGAGTGCCTCTCCCGATGCTGGCGACGTACACTGTACGTCGTCAGTCACGAAGGGGTTAAACCCTCCCTGCAGTCAGGAAGATGGCTCAGTATCATTGCCTGTTTCCTGAAACTTGAAGCCTGAGTCCCCAGTTCCAGAGAATCCTGCTTTCCGTCCAGAGTCCTGTACCCTGTTTGTGTCCTGAGCCTGGTTACCCATTTGTAGACCTGCCTTTCCTCTTGTTGCGATTACCTGCTTGTCCTCCTGTTGCCTTTACCTGCTAGTAGTCTGGGTGAGGTTACTTATTTATGTTTGTTTTTGGGTGTTGTTTAGTTTGCTGTTGAATAAACTGTATATATAACATTCTGCCCTGTCCGGTGTGGTCATAAGTGTTTGGTCTGCCTGTGTGGGTACCTGCGCAGGTGTGGGGTCACCTGTGCCGGTATCCCTGACACCACCCAATGCATTATGACAGAGGTGGGCAAATGCCGTCCCTCTAG
Organism: Nanorana parkeri; assembly: GCF_000935625.1. Classification (NCBI taxonomy): domain Eukaryota; kingdom Metazoa; phylum Chordata; class Amphibia; order Anura; family Dicroglossidae; genus Nanorana; species Nanorana parkeri. The sequence goes on along the minus strand of NW_017307489.1, from coordinate 339,271 downwards.
CTGTGGTAAAACTACCAATCCCTTCATGCATCAGGCTGTGGGAGTCATGCCTGTGCAAGAGTCTTGCAATGCATCATGGGACTTGTAGCTCCACCACAGTTAGAGAGCCAGAGTTTGCCCACCCCTGAAAAGCGCTGTACAAATAAACCCCAGTTATACAGTAAGGTGCACACGAAATGGGCTTTGAACAGTAAAACAGTGAGACAAGTTGTTTTACATGCTGGTTTGTGAGTGTGCCATGATGCCTTTCTACTGTTTTACAGCTGGAAAGGTGTCACTAGAGGAACGGTGTCACCGGGGATTGCAGGATGTGTGGAGGCAGACTCCCCTTGCCCCTGCTGGGTTCAGTGCCTGCCCGCCTGCTCGCTCGCCTGGACATTTCTGTCGCCTGTACACTTCTGTGGGCGCCCCTGGCCATGGGCCCCCTGATGGCCGCGAACCCTTGGGCAGGGCCCGAGAGCCGAATGATCAGTCCGCCCCTGATGTAGTGACACACCTGAGCCCCAGTGCAAGCATAAATAGAGTTGCAGGCTAGCAAGATCATTCCCACAATTGGTTCCCAAAAATATTATTTACCGTTCCATTATGTTCATTAGCAGGTCTCACCATCAGTGCAGCCAGCACCTTGGACCTGTCCTGCAGTGAAATCAATTTAATTATGATACTTTAATGGAAATGTATTCACCTGTCTTCCATTCGGACACCTGATCAGCATAATGACCACTCATGAAGGTAGTCAGGAGAGAGGTCGGATACCTGCTCCTGTAAACTTCCTGAGTTAATTCATGCTGGTATCACTAGATCATAAGTAACTATAGGTGTCAAGCACAGAGCCCTGTAGTTATTTGTATATCTCTTAATTACAATGACCTGTTATGTGATACAATAATGAATGTGTTATGTGGTATTGTTATGTAAACACAGTAAACAGCATCTGCTATCATCATGATGCCATGCAGCTGACAGAGAAGAAAGTGACTTTAGGTAACCCTCTAATTTTCAGGCCATAGACTCATCCTTAGTCAAAGTAACTTACTATAAATACTGGGGTGATATAAATTGTTCATATTTAAGTCTGCACATGTAAAGGTTATCTATAGTCTAAAATATTGAATTTCTATAAGTTCTATCCCACTCCTAATAACCATATCGATGTAGACGTTTGTAAACCTACTTATTGAAGATTCCCCATAGGATGTACTACCAATTTCAAGTAGCCCTGTGGATATGCACTTCCTTGTGTCATAACTCTTCCAGAGCCTGACTTCTGAACTACAACTGGATTTAAGAAGGACCATTCTTTTCAGACCAACCTACTAAAATTCTATGAAGAGGTGAGTAGAGATCTGGATGGAGGGAGGCCGGTGGATATAGTATACCTGAATTTTGCAAAAGCTTTTGACACGGTACCACATAAACACTTAATACACCAGCTGAGATCTATGGGCATATATGAAATGGTGTGTACATGGATAGAGAACCGGTTTCCTAATTGGCCAGGAAGCCGACTCCATGCATGATTGGCTGGATAGCCGGCTTCCCAGCCAATCACGATCGAGCTGGGTGCCAATCAGCCAATCAGAAAGGAGGCGGCTGTTTGGCCGGCTGCATGCTGATTGGCCGTGAAGCATGGAGCCGGCTTCCCGACCCTATGAGAATAGGGGTGAACGGCAGAGAGTGAGCTGCCAGAGCTTTGGCTCAGCCGATCCAGATGTTGGATCGCGTGAGTCGAACTTCTTCTGCACTTCGGCTCAGCCGAACATGGAGAGCATGTTCGGCTGACCGAAGGCAGCCGATGTGCGGCTGATTTTAGCCGATGTACGGCTGAAATCAGCCGTACAAGCCAGAAGTGAGCAGCCGAACAGCATTCGGCTCGGTTATTCACTCGGCTGCCTTCGGCAGCTAAGTGAATAGCCCTGTAAATACTGGAAACTGCCTTTATTCAGCCTCAGGGTCTCCATCATGAACATTACAGCATGATAGGAAGAGCAAGAGAAAGAGGCAGAAAATAGCAAAACTTAAGAGAGAACAACACAACTTCATACCACTAGACATCTCTCTTGTGGTACATAATATTCCTCCCTCTGGCTGACATAATCATCCATCCATTTAGGAGGCACCCTGTTGCACTAAGGAGAATCAATGAGACTTGTATGCTGGGTGCCCATAAGTAAGAATCATTATGAGTCTTTAAAGAAGAACTCCATTTTTTTTTATTTTTTTTTTTATTATTAATCCTTGCAGTGGGTCTACCCCTGCCCTGCAAGGGGTAACTGCTCGTTTGTGTCTAGGATAAAAAATCAAACAACCGGCTTCTTCTTACACCGGCCCAATGTCTCTCCCATAGGCGTCTCTACAGGGGAGGCAAGGGGGGGCATACCCCAGAACGCAAGGAGACTTTGTGTATGCTATCTCTTGCATTATGGACAAGGGTGTAAACAAGCTGTTACAAGCAGACAGAATGTAGACAGAATGTAGACCAGTTGCCCATGGCAACCAATCAGAATCTCTCCAATTTGCAAAGGCAAGATTTGAAAATGAGACAGAGAAGCTGATTGGTTGCAGTGCAAATCTGCTCCAGTTTTGATAAATTCCCCCCAGTATATAGACATGAGGACACTGAGTAATATTCCAATGTGCGGAGGAGGAGACAGGCTGGAGGGAGCACTGTGACAGCTGGCCGGCTGGGAGCTTCAAGTGAGTAAATCTTTATTATTTTAGCACTTGGAAACAAACAACCAGTTAACCCTTGCAGTATGTGTGTAACCCCACTGCAGGGGTTAATAAAAAAAACATTCCTGGAGTTGTTTTTTTAAAGAAGTAGCAACTTATTGTGATGGATCATGGTCATCTATGTCTTATGTGCATGGCACAGTGCCTTCACCTGGTAAAAAGCCAGATGTAACAACTTCCAAACAGTCTGAATGGTCCCTTATAGAGCCATCATTTTGCTGAGCATGTCTCTATAGCTCATCAACATGCCAGTGACAGTTTTGTCCAACTACAGTTTGAACTTTATATGCAACAGAACCAGTAACCTCAGTTATTACAGGTGGGACTTATGTTGGACCAGTCCCATAATTTCTAGCATGCAGAGGCTCACGTACAGCAAATGAATGTCAATTATTGAAAGATAAAACTGAATCCAGGTTCTGTCATTGCTTTTTCTCAAATGAGTCTGTCAAATCTAGATTAAAATGTTCATGACGTATTTTAAGACATTGTCCCAGTTCAGCAGGGTTGGATATGGCGTAACATCCTGGGCTAACAGGAAATGTGCAAGCCTTGTAGGCTAGTCTCTATCAGTCATCCTTCTGCCTGCATCATTCCTTCTGCTTTTCTATTACATTTGGGCTGGCATGGAGCAATAGTCACAACTTAAATCAGGGTTTGTTTGTTTTTTAAATTAAAACTTTTAACTCTTCGTTAACCCTTTCGCTGCCAAGCTCTCCGGAACATTTTGCAACTCAGCTGGCCACGCCATTTTTGTAACTTCTACCCATTGATTTGATTTTCAACTGCTGGGTTGCTAGCGTTTGTAAAAGACCCCCCAAATCATATATTTTCTGAAAGCGCAGGCCCGGTAGAATAAAAAGATGGTGATACTAAATTTGTAGGCCCTGTGATAATTGCGCAAATGTTTCTCAAATTAATATTAAACAGATAAAAATACACAATTCAATTGATAAAGCAAACTAAAATCAGTATCGGCGCACAAAAAAATATATTTTCTGACAATCTAAAAGATAAACTGTATTGAGTCAATAAATAACAAATATTTGCAAATTTGAAATTGCGCCTTTTTGCAAAAAGGTAAAAAAATTAAGGTATGTAAAACTGTAAATAAGCGACTTATGTTAAAAAATTGTTTTTACGCTGTGTTGGTGTTTGTGTTGTGATAAAATTATACAGGCGTATATTTAATTGCAACACAAAGTATCACAGCGCATGGCAATGCGTCACAAAGATTTGCCATGTGCTGCCACAGTTAAAAAAATTTTTTTTTTAAATCATGCACTGCGATGCATTCTAACAGCGCACTGCAGCGCATGTGCATGGCATACACCACAATATGGTGCGCGTGTATGTTGTGTGTGGGGGGAGGGAGGGGTTGTGTTTTTTTTAAATTAATTATTTTTTTTGACACATTTATTTTTTTTACATTTTTTATTTATTTTTTAAATTGTATTTTTGTCAGTTCTGCTAAAGCGACCATGAGCTTATAGCAGAACTGTAAATGCCAGGTCCGTACAGCATAATGACCTGGCCAGCCGGGAACACTTTTGTTCCGACGTATGCCGTACGTCCCTGGCAGGGAAATGGTTAAAGGAAAACCTATGAGGTGAGTGAAAATCACTCATCCTCATAGTTTGAGCCGCGCGTGGTAATTAAACTGTCACAGGTCAGCTCAATAGATTGGGAAGTGAGTGAACACATACCCTCGCTCGATTTCCCCCCCGCTCCTCCTGACTGGAGGAACGGACGGCCCCACCCCAGAGCAACACAGAGTATGTAGCTTTATATTATTCTGCATTGCTATATAATGTACTGCTGGGATCTATAGTCCTTTATAGCTATTGGTATTCTGCATTGCTGAATAATGGATTGCTAGGATTTGTAGTCCTCTATAGCTGGTAGTAGTCAGTTTTTGTTTTATCCAGCTGTATTTACTCAGTGCAACTTATAACATCCAAGTGAAAGCTATAACACCAACATGTCAGGGAAAAAAAAAATCAAAAACAAAATCACTGAGTTGGAAAAACGATCACCCCCTTGTGTCAGTATTTTGTTGAACCACCTTTTTGCTTTAATTACAGCCTTTAATCTGTTCGGATATGTCCCTACTAACTTTGCACATCTAGACTTTGCAATATTTGTCCTCTCTTCTTTGCAGAACTGCTCAAGTTCAGTGAAATTTGATGGTGACCGTTTATGGACTGCAGTCTTCAAGTCATTCCACAGATTTTCAATGGGGTTTAAGTCTGGGCTCTGACTAGGCCATGCAAGAACATTCACCTTTTTATCCTTCAACCATTGTGTGGTCATTTCTGCTGTATACTTTGGGTCATTGTCACGTTGAAAGGTAAACCTTCTTCCAAAAAACTAACTAATGCCACACCATATACCAGGCCTCAAAATTTCCACTCAGCCCCCC
>NW_017307489.1:314432-333462 GCF_000935625.1 Nanorana parkeri | reverse complement strand
CATCTAAACCACCATATTATAATGTACAAGATTTGTCTTAATTATTGAAAGATGTTGTAAAGTGAGTACTGGTGGAGTATTGATGGAAATATATGTTATAACTTAATGTATCATTTATGGATTTAAGATGAATTTAAAGTTTTACTTTTATATATATTTTATGCTATTTGTTGTAAAATAATTTATAGTTGCATTCTGTCTGCAGACAGAACAGAAGCGAGCAATCGCAGCGGTGGTAGTGTCCCATTCCTGGTCCCGGGGGGCGTTTGCAAAGGTTTTAGAGAGGCTTGGGGGGCAATTGCCACCCTGCCCCCGGGCCCAGTCCGCCCCTGGGTCAGACTAATCCAGCACGTTATTAATCTTAGTGCCCCACTCAATACGACCGCAAGCAACAGGCATACTGAGTGGGGCAACTCAGATTAATAACGTCCGAAAGATGTGGACGGGGAGGGGGCCTCTTTAAGACTGCTCTGACTTCGGCGGGGAGAAGAGAACAAGAAGCTACACTGCCATCGTCTGTGCCGTCTTTGATTGGGCTCCTCGGCGGCCACTGCAGTTTCCTCCGCCCACCTCAGCCGCCATTGGTGGGAGAGGAAGACTGCCGAACCGCAGTTGGCCGGCTTCTTATGTTGTTCATTATTAACAAAACAGTGGAATGACTAATAAACATTATTATTACTATCTCATGACTTATTTATTTAGTTACACTTGAACTTTTCTCCTTCCCTTGGGTGGGGCAGAGCACCACATTGAGTTTTCCCCCCGGGTAAAAGAATGTCTAGCTTCGCCTGTGCCTACCTCCACCTGGCACCCCCTGGTAAGTCAATGCCTAAGTGAGCAATAGAGGCTTTGGCATTTGACAGGGGTTGAGGCTTAGTACTTGTAGAGGGTAAGGCTTTATTGGCCCCAGGTATAGCCTTAGCCTATGATTGAAGGGTGACACAACCACTAATCTAAAGATTAACAAAGATATTTGTGCAACAGAAGATGTCCGCACTTCAGACATTTTGAAATTATTTCCCACCAAGTTTATGGCCCCTACTCTTAAGTTAAAGGAGAACTATGAGTGCTTTTCACTCTGGAGGTGAGCGAACACATACCAGGTTTGCTCACCTCTCGATCCTGTCACGGCTCTCTGCCGTGACAGGGGAGGGGCTGGATTCCCCTCCCCCCTTCTCCGATCCGCCAGCGCTGACTGGCGGAACGGACGGAGGAGGGGGCTGGTACAGCTGGCTCTGCCTCTAGATAGGCAGAGCCAGCTGTCACTCACGCAGCTGGGCGGATCTTGACATCGATGTCGGGATCCGCTCCGGCTGCGGCGTCTCAGTATGTCTCAGCTGTAGCTCGCGGTATACTGAGCCTAGGGTGACCGGAGGACGCTAGTTTGTGTCCTCCCGTTACCCTAAGGAGAACTATGGGGGAAATCCCTGACCCCATAGTTCTCCTTTAAGACAGGTTTATGCTAATAAAAATTTTCTTGCATAAACCTAGTCATGACTGGACCTAATCTTCACTAGCAAATAATTCTGTAATGTCAGAATTACAGGTGACAAGAAAAGGTGAGGCTTCGGAAGGTTCTTTACTCAAGCAAGTACAGCTGCTGGGTGGAAGAGGGTCAAGGGCTAAATTGCTGACAGTGTAATAAGTGAAGTTGTAATTCATCTTGTTCCCATCCACATTACCAGGAAAATCTTCATCTTAATACATGCAGACTCACCTTCCCGGAACAAGTATACTGATCAGGAATATCTGGAATAACAAGTCAGCAGTTTTCATTTATATCTGTAATCATCTGTTCTATGTCAGCAGTTCTCAGCCCTCGTTCACACTATAAGCGTTTTGTAACGTTTTCTAGCAGAAAAAAAACGCCCCCAAAAGTTCCCATTTATTTCTATGGACATGTTCACATCTGAGCGTTTGTCACTTGTAGCAAAACACTTGCATTCCACCATCCCCGGCACATTGCAAAGCACTCTTCAGATGTTCCGGACATTAAAAATGCACCCCCACCAGGGGCCGCTCCCGGCTCACTCAAAATGTGCCCATGAGCAGTAGGATCTCTCTTCCTCTAGCAGTGGCTATGCTTAACCACTTGCTGTCCGCCCATTGTGAATACATGGGCGGACAGCAACCTCTTACCAGCGGGTGGACGTGCCTACACATAATTTTTTTTCTGCTAGGGGGCACGCGCAAGCAGAATCCTGCTGGTAATGTAAACAGCCGGTACCTGCTGTTACATACAAGCATTTGACCAGCTCTACAGCTGGCCGAACGCTTGTATAAAACTAAAAATTACGCCCCCCCTGCTGCCACGCTCCCCCCTCCACCTTTAGCTGTCATTTCTCTGGCTGCTGTACCCATTGATGAAGCTGGTGAAACAGATCTCTGCTTCATGCACTTCTTTGGGGTCCCAAGGTGACATTAAGGGTCTTAGAGACCTGTCATTGTATATTGGCTATCACATAAGGGGCTTGTTCGCCCCTCTATGTAATAGCAATAAAGTTAAGTGTAAAAAAATTAAAATAAAGTCTCATATTAAAAAAATCAAAAACACCCCAAAAAATGTAAGCTCCCGTCCCGTGTGCATGCACATATAAATGTAAATATGTGTCGGGTGCGCCTACGTGTGCGAAAACAACGATTACGCCACACATGTTACATAGCGCTGCAGACGTGGGAGTGAGATCAATAATTTTAGGGCCATTAATCACTGATAACACTAAACTGATGAGCAGTAAAAGCAACGTTGCCTATGGAAATGTAGGCATGGTAGTTTTTTTGCGATTTCTCCGGTGCATGCAATTTTAAGGCTTGACATGTTTTATGTCTATTTACCCGACGTGACCGCGTCTTTTATATTTTACCCAAAAAATTGGATGATAGTAAATGTTTTATAACATAACGTAGCGAGAACTGTTTTATTTTCAAAAGTTTCTGAACTTTTTTCATTATATAGTAAAAAATAAAACCCCCCAGTGGTGATTAAATACCACCAAAAGAAAGCTCTATCTGTCCCCAAAAAACGGTACAAAATTCATTTCAGTACAGCGCTGCATGACGGAATAAATGTCAGTCAAAGTACCGCAGCGCTGAATACTGAAAAATGGCCTGAACAGGAAGGGGGTTTAACAACCCGGTCAGCAAGTGGTTAAAGACGTAGTAAACTTGCAAACCTTTTTCAATAATGAATCCAGATCAAACAAATATACTCTACAGTGTTCAGCAAAGTATTTCCTTACATTTTTGCTCAAACACTTACAATCATCATGTTTCCAAACAGCTCCAACTCTCTTAGCTCGGCTTTCCTGAACCTCCTGTTCAGTACAAGATCACAAGAGACAGAGCAGTCTCCAGCAACTGTCCATCTACTAGCTTGGAGGAGGGAGGAAGGATGAGAGGGGAGCAGGGTGGAAGGAGAGTGACTTGCCTTACTGTGCCTGTGTGTTTGTGGAGACACACATAGCTTACTAGCACACATAAGGGTGATTCTATAGGATCCTGCAAGGGAAAGGAGCCACCCTAAAATAAGATTTCAGGACCAGTGCTCGGGAGACCATCTGATTCTGCAGGAAACTAAAACTTTTAAAGATCAGGGAAGCAGCATCCATTGCAAGTGATACAATCAGCATTCAAAATAGCCTTTTGACCAGTGGTTTAACCATAGCCATAGCAGCCCAGAGGGTTGCTATGGGGCCTGGGGGTGGAAGAGGGCCCCATTACGTTGTTAAGGCAACCAAGCATAGCACATGTGAAGATAACACAGTACAGTATCATTAAGGGTTTGAGTGGTTGCATTTCATGACAAGCCTAATCCTTTGTAAAGTCTACAGTGTAGGAAAGCTGATGTCAAGTGCTCAAGAAGAATCTTTGGGATGTTGGTGTTGTTAGTCACAGCTCTGAGAGAGGTCATCAGCCTCCCCCCACATTACATTTTGTAGGGTTGGCACCTTTTTTTCAAGCGAAACGCGAACAACAGCGACACGCTGACTTTTTTGGGGGAGAATGAGTCGCTGCTTATTCATATGTAAATATCCTAGATCAGGGGTAGCCAAACTCCGGCCCTCCACCTGTGGTACAACTACAAATCCCATGTGGCATTGCAAGACTGACAGCCACAGTCTAGGGGTGTGGTCACTAAAGGGTGTGGCCACTGAGGGGTGTGGTCACTGAGTGGCGCTGTAAAGCTTTCTCGCACAGGGCGCCTAAAGACCTAAGGTCGGCCCTGGGCATGACTAACAATTGCAGATTCAAGATGGTATTTGTAGTTTCCCCACAACTGGAGTTTGTCTTCCCCTGGGCCCTGACCGAGAGGTTTTTGCAAACAGGTTGTGCAGGACCTACAGGTATACAATGGGAAAGTGGGAGCTTTTTTAACATCTTAGCAGAGCTTTGCAATGTGCTGGTGGTGATGGAAAGATTTCTTAGAAAGTGAGCAGGAATGTGAACGTGATGCTTTTGCTTACTTTATTGCCTGTATTGAGAAATCTATCCTCATGAAAGTGCTCACACCCTGTATCCAAAGGAAGAAATGAAGGCGGTGAGGAATTGAAAGATCACACCACTTTCATTTCTTCTACTACCGTAACAAACCGATCCGCCTATTCACTAAAACCGAAACTGACAGCAGCAGGCAGATCTCGGGTGGGCGTAGCCTGACCACGTGCTGCTAGGCGAATCCTGGTGTGTCGAAATCAACCAATGAGAGGCATGTACGGCTGCCGATTTGACGTCACCCCATTGAAAGATCCCCCACCCCTTACAAAAAAAAGCCGCTCCGTGTCCGAGCATCGTTAAGCTGAATAGGTTTGGGATAGCGGCCCCTCCCCTTACGTCACGGCAGCCGCCCCGCCTCCCGGCCTGGCACTGGAGAAGGTATAGAAGAACGGAACGCCGCGCGGCTCAGTATTGTTCACAGAGTGCCCGCAAAGCATGTTGACAGTTCCAGGCGCAGTCATGGAAGTTGGGGAACCGCAGTTCAGTATCCTGCTGGCGACCGATTCGTACAAGGTGAGAGCCGCACCGTGCGCTAGTCGTACACTGAAAGGGGAGGACCGCTGCATTCACCTTAAGCAACCCTCCGAGTGTTCACGGCCTGTGTACGTGCAGGAGATCGCTGAGCCCCTGTGATCCGCGGAGGTGACCCGGGCAGGGATGTGTGATGTGAAGGTCAGGTTGGGAGGCCCCGTAGTACACCGGATCGTCTCTGCCTCGGTGCTGTGGGCGCGATGTACAGGCTGCCGGTGCTGATCACTGTCAGTGGAGGTGAGCCCTGTCATTTCACACTGCTGTGTGCTCGGAAGGCGTTCTACATCCGATCGCAGGGAAGAGTGAAGTCATTGGAGGTCTCATACAGTGAGGCAGAAGTTGATGGTCTCCGGGAACATGCAGATCCTTTGTGAAAGTAGCATGTCTCCTCACTCAGGATGGAGGTGATACATAGAGTTCCACATAGGTGACACAGTGACCTCCTCAGTCATTGACCTGTATTGGTGTATTTCCTGGTGACATTGAACAGCTTACAGTGGGAACATAACTCTACATGTTAGAGTGTCATGTGATGTCATACCTGAACAGTGTGATCTCTCCTCATCAGATCTGACTACTCTGTCATTGGTCGATCAAAGCCCAAATTTGCACTTGTGTAGCACAGGAGCCTGCTCAGTGCCCCATGATTTTGTGTGCATTCGAATGATGTGCGCAAACACAATGGAAATAAAAATTGTAAAGATTGAAGCTTCTAAAGGTGCTTGAGCTGCTTTTGTTGTGTATATAGGGCAGCACGTTGCAATGAATGGGCCGCCGTATACTCAACAAATGCACAAAAAAACGTGCATCAACGTCCTATGTGATGGGCTAAAGGAAATTGTACAATAGGATTTGTAACTGGATCTAGGTCACCCATAGACGGATCTTTATTGGCACTGGTGCTTGGTAAGAGCTCTCGATGCCCATGTCACCACGAGGCTGAATCGGCATTAATCCTTTTTATTTAAAGCCTATTTACAGATCAACACATGGAAGCACTTGTGTTGAATTGCAGTGTGTTAGACCAGGTCTGGGCAAGCTCCAGTACTTCATTTGTTGTGGAACTACAAATCCCATAAGGCATTGCAAGAGTCTTGACAGCCACAGGCATGACTCCCACAGACAGATGCATGATGGGGTTTGTAGTGTCACCAGAGCCTGGAGTTTGCAGGTTACAGTGCAGACATTGTAAATGCACTTTAATGAATGAAACAATAGGTCCTGATCTTCATTTTTGTTTAATGCCGAGTACAGCAATGTACAGAGCATCTGCATGTTGTAACACACTCATACAGTGCACTTGTTGAAGAGGTGTGGTTGTATAGCACTACAATATGACCATGTTTTAGGACCAAGTTTCACTTCCATGTTGTGTCAGCATATGGCAAAGTACTTTACATGTGTTCATTAGGAATGGCACCCCAATGTACTAGCGCAATAGACTCGCTTTGCTGTGTGTTGCATACCAAAGGGTCACTTCCTGTTTTTGGCACCTCAGGGTGCTAGTCGGCTTTCAATGGACTGCCTTAGTGCACCATAGAAATGGCCCTTCAATGAATCCAGCACATTGAGGGGAATTCATAAAAACTGCAGCAGACCGAACCTGGCACATTTATTCCCTTGACAGCCAATCTGTCTGTTTCATTTTAAAAGCTTAACTGAACAAACAGATGAGAGAAGCTGATTGGCTGCTGTAAGAAAGCTATCTGCTCCAGTTTTCATGAATCCCCCCCCCCATTGTTACTTCTCATTTATTAACCCTTACTGCTTCCGCTTATTGCATGGGATGCTTTGTGTGTCACATCCTTTTTGAAAACTGAAACCTGTAGCTGTCCTTAGGGTGATTTTGTTTCAGTTCATAGTCATTCATGTGTCGCTTATATTCGTTGTGTTTTTAGATCACTATTTAATGATTTTCTTGTCCAAAACTTGTATAGAGAAGAGTTGGAACCTCCGTCCTGTTTGGTTTTTGTCTCTGTTGGGTATATTCACACAACAGTGACCACGGTCACAAGCACTGATAGCAGGGGTGGACAAATTAAAATGGAATTCAGGATCCAGTCTGTCCAATCCAGTAGCCAGCTGAATGTTTGTTTTTAGGAGTCGGCTCCATTGACGACAACTAGAGAGAACCTCAGAAGTGAGGCATCAGCTGTCATTTTTAAGGAGCATTGGCATCCTGGCTCCTGGGACTTGTCCAGTCCTGACTGATAGTAAAAGGAATTCAAAAGTTTGGTGTTGTCACTGAAGCGGGAACAAAGTCAAATCTTTCAGTGTGGATGTCTATTCTTGTGGCAAACATATAAGATGAGATTTCCTTTCTTTTTGGAGAAATGTTTTTCCTTTTTCTCATGTCTACAAGACAGTCGTTTCTTGGTAACGTGACAGACTGTAAAAAATAAACTCGTTGAGTATGACCATTCCCCTTTCTATCTAAAACTTGAAGAGAATGTTGGTTTAAAATATGCATCAAATTGTGTTTTCTAACCTATGACACTAAAGTCAGGTATACATGTGTCTATTTTTTTCATACAACCCATTGGCTGTACGGAAAAAAAACATATTTCACCATTTACGCTTATGAGTGTGGATGGCCGAATCCTTTGCTGTTTGCATTGTATTCTGATAGCGGCTGCCAGCCACTGTCAGAATACCCATACAGAGCTGACAGCTGATCGCATACTAGCTCTGTTCAGCCAAATATTTTCAAATCAGCTCCTCCGATTAGCTGATTGTGGGATGCTGTGTGGAAGGGTTCTGACAGCGGCACTCACTGTGTGAATTTCAGACGGTTTTAATAGGTTGAACTTTATCGATATGTGTCTTATTCAACCTCAACTACTTAAGTAATTCTGTATTTTGACAGTGGGCCCTGCCGTCTGATTGGATGCAGGCGCTGTTCAGCTGACAACTTCTCAATCAAAGGATGTCAGGTGGGAGCCGGTGTTCTGTCGAGATCTCCAACTGGTGACGTCATATCCCTTGTAGATTTCGACGAGATGGCGCTGGTGCGCGTGCGGCAGCCGTCACAGTTTTTGCAATCCTCGATGACTTCTCCACTTCCCGTAGCTGCGTCTGTGCGGCTTCTAAATTGTCATCAGGTTCTCCAACTCCTGTCAGTGCTTGTGGCATCAGGTTCCCGCGCAGGCGCACATCCGTAGATTGTACAGCTTGATACTGCTCTTGGGTGGCTGCGCAGGCGCACTGACAGGAGTTGGGAGGTCTCGACGAGTTGGAGAATTCGATAGAACACCGGCAGCTGATTCATCAAGAAATTCACTCCATGTATTAACCCGCTTTAGGCCTCATTCACACGAGTGTCTTGGTCCATATAGCATGAATGTATGCACCTGGAACTGGGTGCAGAAGCATACATGCAGCTCATGTAACCCTGTGGAGATGCAGGAGCTGTGCGCTCTCACACTCTGCTTTTTGCAACTCAGAGTTTTGAAAGCTGCACCTCGGACACAGACATGATAAATCCGTGTCCTTACACGATCTATGTGTGGCTGTCAAAAGTTGGAGCTGTGGGAAGCAGCGTGTGAGGGCGCACAGCTCCTGCATCTACGTAGTTAAATGAACTGCCTGGGCGCATGAAGAACCGGTCCCTTACTCTGTATGTGGCAACACGTCTCATGTGAATGAGGCTTAAGTGGCGTATTTCCCCTTGAATTAAAGGGCAGGAATCATGTACAGTATCTTGGTTGTAGTTTAGCCTATGGTTGTGATGAATTGTTGGAAATCAAAGCTATGATGACGCATGTTATGCATGCATTGTGCATTGGTGCCACCAAACAAAGGGAGTTCTCCTGTCAAATTCCATTTGATTAGTGTGGGGATTTCTATAGGCCGTATGCGGAATGTCCTCGCTTGGGGTCACATCACAGTATGCACAGGACCACAATACGCTTTCTTCCCTGCGATGTGGAATAAAGATGGAACATTCTTTTTCCAGATATTATTGCACTGGACAAGTATAGTGTCACTTTTAGCTTGTATCCTTTCCGAATACAAGTGTCTTGTGATAATTCCAGTAGCCACTTGCAGTCAATGGGGAAGCTAGTTTATGGTTCTTCCAAGGCTTACGCTTGCAGTTTCACTTCTGATTAATCAGGAAACGCTATAGCCATGTTATATGATCTTTTGGAATTTTAAGTCTAGGGCAGAGAGCTTCGCCAAGGTCAGTGTTAGAAAAGCATTTGCAACTCTTGTTGGATGTTTCTCTACGTGCTTAAGCTCATTTTGTTTTACTTTGTTGCACTGTTTTCACTATCATAAACTTTCCTTTCAACCGAGTTTCTTTAAAGCTTATCTCGTGGCAATATAAAATGCAAATATAACCAAGGAAGTAGGTTTTTTAAGGTGTTTAATAACTGCATAGTGTGTTTTATGTTAGAAAAGGTGTGTGTGTGTGTGTGTGTGTGTGTGTGTGTGTGTGTGTTTATATATATATATATATATATACACACACACACACACACACACACACACACACACACACACACACACACACACACACACACACACACACACACACACACACACAGTATGAGTACCAATACTTCTCCTCAAGTACTCACAAAAACCAATTACTGAAAAGTACAAAATTAGTTTCATGTGACAGTTTTTTTTTTTCTAAAGCAATGCAGACTAATAATTTTAGTACTGAGGCGTTGCACCAGGGCACGGTTCTGCCACTGACCCCCAGCTGTAGAGGGACTACAAATCTGAGCAATACATTATACAGTAATGCAGAATACCACCAGCTATAGAGGACTACAAATCCCAGCAATACATTATACAGCTATGCAGAATAATACCACCAGCTGTAGAGGGACTACAAATCCCAGCAATGCATTATACCGCAATGCAGAATAATATGAAGCTACATACTGTGTTGGGGTGGCGACTTGATGATATCTCCAAGGTGTGAGGAGGGCTGTGTTGGGTCTTGCGGGCGGGTGAAACACTATAAGCAGCACAGCATGGTTCCCTTGGAGGGAGGATGAAATGTGCGGGTCAGCGTTGTAAACAGGTTCCGCGGTTCACAGGAAGGCTCAGTGTGCGGGCTATCACTGCGGGGCGGGGGTGTGGCTGCGGTGCCATTGACTTCAATGCACCGACACGCCCCTGAACGCAGGGAGCCGGCCGGTTTGCGCTCTAATGCGTTCCAAAGGCAAAACGCTCGAACGCAGACTTTGCCGTGTGAACCCTTACAACAGACAGGAAGCTGTAGCTGAATGCTTTTCTTATATAAATTTTATGTCTCAACTCCTGCGTAGATCTACATGCTGTGGTGAACGCAGACACTGCTCTGTGTGTTAGCGGATGCATTTTGTGGGGAAAACCGAATAAAGAATAACCTGGACCGATTATCATGTGTATAGATTTGCTGGGATGCCCTAAGGCCT
Source organism: Nanorana parkeri (assembly GCF_000935625.1). Lineage (NCBI taxonomy): Eukaryota > Metazoa > Chordata > Amphibia > Anura > Dicroglossidae > Nanorana > Nanorana parkeri. The sequence goes on along the minus strand of NW_017307489.1, from coordinate 323,026 downwards.
CATTCACCATACGCCGCCCTACGCTCACCCGCCCTGCACGTCCGTGCGGGTGTCTGTACTCGTACGTTGACGGGATGGATCCTGTCTGCGTTCGAGCTGGGACACCCACACCCGTACGGGCCTGCACTTGGGGTGAGCGTAGGCAGCGTATGGCCGCATACTACCATAGAGAAGGACGGGAGCTGCGTACTAATCACACGCAGCACCTGTCCTTTGGTGGAGCTGCCCGATACAGCCGTGCACGCAGCACAGAGCTGTACGTGCCGGTCTTTTTTTCATGTGTGACTGCGGCCTAAATTTATTTTTTTCTGAGGCCTGTTCTTATTTGCCTCTGGTAATTTAAAAATGTTGTTTAATCATGACATTGCATTTCTTAGGGTTATTCAGCACACATGGGAGACAATAGTAATGTGTGCTATACAATCATTAGATGCCAACCAGGGCTTGTCAGTACTGAGTCACTCCGGAATACTAGTTCAGTGTAGTAGGGTCACTATGTGTTTTCCTGGTATGAAGTTTCTGTACTTTACTACTAGTTTTCTACCTAGTGAAGATGTAGTAATGTTTGCCTATTGGCTTGAAGCCTGACAGTCTGAACATTTATCTCTTTATAACGCTTAATGCACCTTTTTATACTATTGACATTGGCTTAAAAATGATGATGCACGTTTGTTAAACCGATTAAATCAAACATCTATAATGTCCACATTAACAACATACCTTGCCTCTTTTGACTGATGAAACTCCAATAGGTACGGAAGTATATATTTTTGTCTTTATCTATGTTCCTTTCCTCATTGAGAGTGAAGTGATAACGTGTCTAGTCATTCACATTGCCCCTTAAAACATACTAGCTTGTGGCATTTAAGGACAAGTTTGGGAGTTGCTCAGCAGCCATTCAAGCTGAATTAGTAAGGACATTAACACCTGGATTAGATTGTTAACTTGTTTACTCCTGTTTGTGACTCGCATGCATCACTATTTGCTGAGACAGGAGCTTTGTTGGGTACTTGAAAAGGAAACCGTAATTTTCTGTCATACTTTTCACTTGCTCCACTTAAAAGAACTATGGGGGTCAGTGTTTTCCCCATAGTTCTCATAAGGGTCACGGGAGGACATAAACTAGCGTCCTCCCATGACCCAAAACTCAGTATATCGCGAACTACAGCTCACGGTTTACTGAGACCGCCGCAGCCGGGACGGATCCCGACATTACTGTTGAGATCCACCCAGCTGCGTGAGTGACAGCGGGCTCTGCCTATCTAGAGGCAGAGCCAGCTGTACCCGCCCCATCCCCCGTCTGTTCCTCCAGTCAGCGCTGGAGGATCGGAGAGGGGGAATCCCTGCAGGGATCCGTGAGTGACGGTCACTGCTCTCTGCAGGGAGATGATCGAGAAGTGAGCGAGTGACGGTATGTGTTCGCTCACTTCCTGATCTATTGAGCCGACATGTGACAGTTTCATTGCCACACGTCGACTCGAACTATGGGGATGAATAATTTTCACTCATCTCATAGTTCTCCTTCTTTTTTTTAAAGCTGAAGTTTAATCTGCTTGTATTTTGCCTTCCCTGGTTTCTCCACCCCACACCTCCTTTAGGATTATGGTTAAAAACAATTTTAAGCATAAACTTTTCTGTTTTCCTTTTTAAACCCTATTTTAGACCCAGTGGTTCTCTGTGCTTCTCTATCCAATGCAGGCAGATCATGGCAGGTGGGAGGGCCTGTACTTGGCACCCTGAAAATATCACAGCCCCCTACATTACTCCTTTTTAAAGGTCCTCAGCCCCATTGCGAGCAGTGGGCTGGCACTTGGGAAGAGTTATTCAAATAGCAAAATGCCTTGATGTGTGAATGCCAGTCTGGGGGAGTGGGTGCTCCTAGGCAGATTGCCTACCACCCTAGATAACACCCACACGTGATGCTGATCTTCCATGATTAAAAACTAAAATCCAATGAATGAAAGGGGTGTGCCAGGGATAGTCAGGTTAGGGAGAGAAGAGATGAAGGTGGACTTTAACTTGCTGCATCGTCTAATGCACTCTGAGGAGTTCAGTGAAGTCAGAGTAAGCATTTTCAGTACAGGAGAGGGATCTCTACAACTGTGCAAGACTGAAGGTTTAGCTTTAATATTGATTGTTTAGTTTCCCTGAAACTCCAACGATGCAGTGGATTGGCCAGCTATCACAGAAGAATAATGCCAAATGTTGGTATTCCATGCTTCAGTGGATTCTCCACAATGTAGAACTTTAATGTCCAATTTTTAGAAGGGCCCAAGGCCGACCTTTTGTATCGTCAAGTAGAGGGCCACATTTAATCTTTACCTCTGCTTTACCCTGTTCATGCTTTACGCAGTGCCCAAAGCCTGGTCAGGGCTGGAAAATCCAGGGTGCAAGATGGTAGCGGTCATGCATATAACAGGGATAACCCCCTTCCACCAAGTTCCAACATCGGGTACTTATCTACTCCATTTATAGACTGCTGCCTTATCCCTTATTGTCTGTGTTGGTGCCAGTAAAAGAAGTCCCATCGTTGGTGTCAGAGGGCGTAAAATAGGTCCTCATCTGTGTCGGAGAGTAAAAGATGTCCCATCGCTGGTGTCAGCGTAAAAGTCCAGTTCAGAAGGCAAAAGCTTGGCAGCGGTTGAAATGTGAATGCAATGTGTATTGTTTTCTGACAATTTAATCCATAGATCTTGTAGTCTTCTACAAAGGAAACATTTGCTGAGATAAATATAGGGGCAGCTATTGCTGACCTTTCCTTCAAGAATATGATCTCTGGCTAAGAACTTTGTGAGTCACTGACCTGGAACAGTCATGTGAATTAGAATGTCAGAGTAAAGTCAGAACTACATCTTGTTCAAAGCATTGAAGCCACTGGGTCAGAATTAAAGGCAGCTAGCTGGTCAGCAAGGGCAGCCTGCACATTTCCAGCCCAGGTTTCCTTTAAGGCTGCAAACAAGTACATTTTAGGTTGGGTATCCCATGTACACAGTGGGGGGAATGTATCAAAGCTAGAGCAGATTTGCACCGCAACCATCAGCTTCTATCTTTTTCAAATCTCAACTGAGCAAACTGAAGAGAGATGCTGACTGGTTGCCGTTGGCAACTTCTCCAGTTTGTCCCAGTTTTGATAAATTCTCCCCAGTATGTTTTTTTTTTTTTTTTTTTTTTTTTTATAGCCCAACTCCAGCTTTAAATGTTGGTTTGGATAGAGCTGGGAAGGATTAGAACGTCTGTAAATTATTGCCGTCTTTGTGTGTTTTATATATGTTGGGAAGGATGCAATGGGATTGTCTCTCCAACAGGAATAAAGGATTCGCTGATCTTGCCTGTGAAGAACGAACCCGGAAGTGCTCAACTCTGAGCACCTCCAGTTTTAGAGTTACTCACAGGCTGCTCTGGCCATGGATGAAGCTAATCGAGCATAGTCTGTGCTTGTTTAGTTTCAAAAGAGAAAAGGGTGGCATTAAGGGGTCTAATAAATGCCTGCTGTCTCCTGAAATAACCTTTCACCTGCATTTATCAGCCCACTTCTGATGGCAATACAATTTTTAATTGAACAAAGAAAAAAAAAAAACTTAAAAAGTAAAGTTTTTTATAAAATATAGGGCTGTTACTGATTAAAATTTTCTTGTTTGATTAATGAAAATTTTTTTTTTTAAAACTATTAATTTCGATTTAATTATAACGCACATAGAGATCCAACTACATTGGCCTATACACATACAACACAGCAATGAAGTAATAATAAAATGAACTAGGATCACACTAATCCAGCACGTTATTAATCTCACGTGCCCCACTCAATATGGCTGCCGCTTGAGTGGGGCAACTCAGAATAATAACGTGCTGGATTAGTGTGATCCTAGTTCATTTTATTACTTCATTGCTGTGCTGTGTATGTATAGAAGTGGATAGGTAGGAGAATCCTCCGCACACCTTGCAGCAGTCCCGGCCTATGCAGAAGATGGTGCTTGTAGTGACAGTCACGGATAGCACCGTGCAAGTACAATGTGGAAAGTGAAATCACCAGCACTCGGCAAAATAATCCAAAATGTCCATTTATTGGACACAAACGTCACAAAGACACAACAGCTCTTGTGTCTTTCTGACGTTTGTGTCCAATAAATGGACATTTTGGATTATTTTGCAGAGTGCTGGTGATTTCACTTTCCACACTATGTGTATAGGCCAATGCCTTGGCTGGCGCTCGTGCAGAACAAGTTTCTTAGTTGTAACAAGAACCGGAAGTCAGGCGGTCACAGAACTCGATAAGTGTCGACAGATCACCGGCCCAAGTGGCTCCGTCGACTAACGAAGGGAAGGGGGGAGGAGTCCGGTGATGTCGCAGACATCGACGTCAGCGGACTCCTCCCCTTCCCTTCGTTAGCCGACGGAGCCACTTGGGGGAGGAGTCCGGAGACGTCTATGTCCGTGACGTCACGGAATCTCCGACGGGATTCCCGGAAGCCGGTGAGTTTTCATTTTTGATCAGAAGAATTTTAATCGATCAAAATTTTTAACGATTAATCGAGAAATTAATCATTAATTTCCGCAGCCCAAATAAAATACCAAAAAATCTTCTAAAGCCCGCCCCCATGTGCCTGCACATATGAATGCAGACGCCCAAGTTGGGTGCACATGTGTACAGTTACTATAATTGTGCCACACTTAATGGGTTTTGCCACTTGCCAGATTGAGAGCAACAATTCTAGTGCCATCATTCACTGTTACCTGTAAACTTATTGAGTGGTAAAGGCTTTTAAAGCATTGCCTATGGACCGTTTTGGGTACCGTAGTTTTTCATCATTTCACGGGCGCGCACCATTTTAAGGCTTGATATATTTGACCACTATTTACCCGATGCAATCTTATCTTTTATATTTTACCAAAAAAATACTTAACTCCAGGATTTTTTTTATTAACCCATGCAGTGGAGCTACCCCCGCACTGCAAGTGTTAAGTGCTAATTTGTGTTTAGGTTAAAAAAAAAAAGTTTTACTCCACCTGACGTTTCGAGACGGCTTCTTAGTCCTTCCAAAGTCTCCCCCCTTCCTCTGCAGCGGTTTAAGGTCTCGTATATCATTATGTCTATTTTATTATTATAATATTATTATTATTTATTATTATTATTATATAGTGTATTGAAGTAGGGATACTGACCTCGATCAAGCAGAGTAAACGTTTCCCTGCTCTGTTTTTTTGTGTTGTTGTTTCTGACATTGGAGCCGCCGGTCGCTGCCAGTCAGAAAAAAAGAAGAAAAAAACAGCATAGGAATGCATAGCTAGATTCCTATTGGCCATTTCCCTGTGAAATGGCCAATAGCAAACTAGCTATTGCACTCGCCCACTGCTGCTGTCAATCAGCAGTGGGGTACCTGAAGTTCTCCATCAGGTCCTCTTCTAATGATTGACAGCAGCAGAGGGCGGGTGCAATAGCCCGCTTGCTATTGGATATTGAAATAGCCAATAGGAATCTAGCTATGCATTCCTATGCTGTTTTTTGTTTTTGTTTTTGTTTTTTCCTGATGGCGGCCGGCGGCTCCGATGTCGGAAACAAAAAACCCAGAGCAGTGAAAAGGTTTACTCTGCTAGATCGAGCAGAGTAAACCTTTCTGGGAGAAAGTGTTTCTCTCCGGGGTGGCCGGTAGTTGCTATCTAATAGCTATCTAACTGTAGCAAAATGACAGCGATGAAGGAGCAACGAAAATAATTTTACTGTTGGGTCGCCCCAACTTGGGCAATTTTATCAAACGGTTGCGGCACTAGAAAGGTTGAGAACCGCTGCCCTAAACACAAACGAGCACTGAACCCTTGCAGTGCAGGGTTGAAGAAAATAATCCTGGAGTTCTTTAAGCTTTATGTGGAGTTCCAATGAATGTATAATACTCCACCTAAAAAGGGGTTAATCAGAATGTTCTGGAAATCACATGGTCTGGATGCTCTGGATTGTGCAATAGAGAATGTGAAGAATGCAGAACTTTTAACTCCTGTTTCCAGAACAACTTTGAGGGGTTTCAATTGACACTCCCTCATTCCCTTTTGCTGCTTTTACTTTCAGTTTCCTTTTTCTATAACTGCGTTTCCAAGAAATGTATCCTGTGACTAGAACTGGGTAGGTCACTGTATATGAAGCAGTTCAATTTAAAGAGGAAGATAAAGAGGAAGTGATGGCGCTACATATGAAAGCTAAACTTTGGCAAATCTGTCACTAGTGGTGGAATCCCCCCATATAAAATGGCCCTCTGTGCTAAGGAAACCTCATGAAATCAGAATAGGGTGTATGCGAAGAGAAAACCTTGCATGAAATGGTACTAAGCAGTATTAGTGACGACTTTGTAGAGGGTTAAGTTGGCCATACACAAAGTTTTCTTCTCGCTTAGCCTGATTCATGGCATGGAAGGGGGAATCTCCCCTGTCGGCTATCGTATTCAATAGGGATGCACCAATACCGACACTAGTATCGTTGTTGATGCCGAGTATATGGGCGGGTACTCTTACTCACCCAAATGCTCCGATGCCTAGCCCGATACTTCCGTGTAATGACTCGCTGCCAGGCTTCCTGATTTGGCCAGCTTCCTGATTTGGCCAGCTTCCCAACCAATCAGTAAGCTGGGCGCCGCGTAATGAAGCTGCACCTGGCTTTCTGATTGGCTGGGAAGCTGGCTTCGTGCTCCCTCATCACCTCATGAGGGAGCATGGAGCCGGCTAACCGGCCAATCAGGAAGCTGGGCGCCACGTCAGTACACGGCGCCCGGCTTCCTAATTGGCCAGAAAGCCGGCTCCATGCTTTCCAGTCACCTAGTGACTAGAATCTTGGGGGCGGCTTCCCTGCTAATCTGGAAGCCGGGTGGCGAGTCATTACAAGCCACCTGGCTTCTTTAATGGGACTTCCGGCATCTGTATTCGGTATCGACGAGTACCGAAAAAAAAATATCAGTACTCTAGCTTGATACCGAAATACTGGTATCGGTGCATTCTTAGTATACAAGCATCCTTGGGAATATAGCTGGTTAAATAGAACTGCAGCCACTGTTTGGTCAACAATTTTTAGCCTGACTGTTACACAAAATGTAAACCCAGCCCTCCTTTACTGCCAGTCTGTTCCACCTGACACCCTTGCCACAGGCAGCAAAGATGCCAGCACCACAGTGCCCTCTCACCGAGGGGAAAACCAGGGTGAGACTGTCAGTGAGAGGGAGAGCCCAGCAGTTGTTTGCTTGTGACGAGGGCACCAATGTTATTTGGAGCTAGTTTTACAAGGAGATTGGCAGTTCTTTAGGTACATTAGCATTCTTATCAATATCCCTTTTTAGTCATGTATGCAGTACACCATCTCCTTAACCACCACAATACCCGCGTGTCCCCTCATCTTCCAAAAAAACGAGATCTCTAAAATGCTCACTTACCACCCAACACCCTTGGGTCTCCACTTTCCAAAGAAGAATTATGGGGGTATTTATACTGCCGTGCAATTTTAGCAGCTTAAAAAAATGCAATAGGCAGTCAAACGCCATTTTGTAGTTTTTCAAAATATTTCTTTTTCTTTTTTATATAGTAACAAAAAACAAAACCGTGGGTATTACCACCAAAAGGAAGCTCTAGCTGCCTTAAAAAAAATGAGTATTGTACCCAAAGGAGTTTAATATCGCATGGCTCAGTAATTGTCAGTCAAAATATCGCAGCATGGAAAACCTGAAATAAGGGCATGGTAAGGAATTGGGTGTAACACTCTGGTATTGAGGTGTTTGCAATATTTATATGTTCGGAACAAGCCGTAAAAGAGTTTTAAAACAAGCCATCCCTGACCTTTTCTAGCTGCTTGTACTGTAAAGTAATTATTTCTCAAATACTCTAAACTTGGTTTCAATGGGATCCTGCACTGGCCAAGATTCTGATGCTGTAGTAAGTAATAGGAAAAAAACTTTCATTGCCTCTGTGAAATTTGAAGATGAATTTCTCCACAATGCCTTTAGCTATAGAGGATAATGAGGTTTTATTTTAAAGTGCTTTCTCTGTTTGTTCAGAATATGTAATTTACTTTAGTGTGGATCATCTAGGCACAGGTTTACTTTAGGGCAGGGGAATTAACCTATTGGAAAAAAAAGAAAAACTAACTCTGAGGAAAAATAATCTTTGCTGCTTCCCACTGCACTGCAAGTGTTAAATGCTTGTCTAGGGGGAGCATACAAAGCAAACTATACCTACCCTATTCCTCACTCCCCCTGGTCCTGCATTGTATGTACAGTAATGATACCAGAGTTCTGCAACCCTCAGATCAGCAAAGTGAAATTGTTTTTAAAGGACTAGTCATGCAGGTAGAAGCCTTTTGGGGAGCAAGGAATAAGCCAAGTATATTTGCTTTTATGTTCTTCCTGGACAAAACAAGCATTTGACCCTTGTAGTGTCGGGGAGCCACACTGCAGGAGTTGTTTTTTATTCCTGTTCTGCTCAAATACAGTTGTGTTTTTCTTACCGCAATACAACATATGAGTACTGTAGACCCTGTCTTAACGTAATATTAAAGGCAGGGCATTTTTTACCTTAATGCATGCTCTGCATTAAAGTAAAAAAATGCCCTGTACATAAGTTCC
>NW_017307489.1:298629-313725 GCF_000935625.1 Nanorana parkeri | reverse complement strand
CCCGCCCCCCAACTTGTCAGCGCTGCTTGTAACTGCTGGCCCTGAATCGATCCTCTGTCCCGAACCTCCTGGTTGCAGGAGAGGAGATTGCCCTCAATCAACCCATTGGACGGAGAAGATGGGCCTGGCCTGGGAACGAGCACACACAGGTGCTTCCATTGCAGCAGTTAGCTGATGGAGGCACCCGTGCGCGGGTAAAGCGCTGTGGGGATTACCAGAGACTGAGTAATTGAAAGATTAGAAAAAAGTAAATACCAGATCTGAATCTCACAGGGGTGTTGCCATGTCTACAAATAAAAAAAAAAAAGAAAGGTTTAATGTCACTTTAGGTTAGAAAGGAAATTTGTCTACTGTATGCATAGTGACCCGCCCAGTTATCATCAGAGGATACATTTCTGGGAAACTGAATTATACAGAAAAGAAACTGAAAGTTTGTGGAGCAGCATAAAAGGGATTGGTGGAATCCCCCTCCAAGTTTTTGAAATGCAGAATTCTGCACCATCTGCATTCCACAATTGGGAGCTGCCTATCTTACAGCATATAATTTTCAAGAAACGGTCCAGCTTTTAACTTTTCTAATGGAAGATTTGCAAAGTGCTATTCCCATAAATGTTTTATACATACTACACATAACATTGAATAAAGTGTCAGCATGCAGTAGTGATGGGCCACTTTTTCAAGTCGGACTCCTGGATTTAAGAGATACTCTGACCTATAACTTTAACGAGTATTGCATTCAAGACTTTGATTTCAGTTTTGGGTAAATGCTTTGCTTTTGCTTTACCAGCTTATATATATATATATACACACAAAAAACATTTTTAATAAATAACAAGTTAAAAGTAATTTAACCGCTTTAAAATTGGCTTAAGCTGACCATACACCTATAGATTTCCTATGGGCAGATGGAAAAAGTGCAACAGATTCCTCCATCTACGCTACTTTGTGGATGGAGGAATCTCCCACTGGGCCAAGCTCCAGTATTTTGCTTGTCGGTATAGCTGGCTGTCAAAATACCTGAACAATCTGATTGGATGCAGGCATTGTTCAGGTATTTTGAGAGCCAGTGATCAAGCTACTGTTTCTATGTTGAAGATAATTTGCGACATGTGTACCACAACCTGGAAAATCGCAGATTGCATTTTCTCCCAGGAATGTTTAGTTTCTGTACCGTATAAACTAATATCTGCACTGCAGTGTAGCACAGGTTGCCACATTGGGCTGACTACCTCTGATAAGTACCAGAAACGTAACAAAGGGAGTCTGAACCAGGAGAAGCTGCCTCCTCCCAATGCTTAGCTAAGCTGCAGCAGGAGGAGGCAGATGGCAGGTTCCCTATGACTAGTGTCCGGATGGAAACTTGCTAGAGGGAGGGGGCAGCTTTCTGCTGCCTCCACTTCTCTCCCCCCAGTGATATTTCTGATCATGGGGGAGAGAGAAGTGCTAGTGAGCTGCTTAGCTTCCCTACACAGTGGCTGAGCTCCGGTATGTACTGGCACAGTAAAGGTGCCCATACACTGCACGATTCTCGTGCGAGAATAGCGGGAAATCCCGCGATCGTACGAGAATCGTGCAGTGTGAATGAAGACGTGCAACCGTTTCTACTGTACGGTCGCACGTCTTTTGTCTAAGGAGCATGCTAGAAAATCTTGCGTTTTTCGGCTGGTTTGAATGATGCTTGGGAGACAAATTGTGAACGGGCCGGTGTGCGCACACTGCCCGTTCAGCATTGCGGTCATCGGAAGCCTGCCCCTCGGGGACGGGCTTGCGATGATCGCATGTACGATCTGCCTGTCCAAGATGGGCAGATCGTACGTTTTTTACATTACTTTACAACCAGCGCAAGACTAAAGTCTTGCGCTGGTTGTAAAGTGTATGGCCACGAGTCCATGAGGGACCTCTGTATGCCAAGGCACTGTGCACGTAAATATACATGGCACAGTGCCCTGCATCTGCCCCATGTATGGTTTGTCTGACCCATTTGGTCTGTCCTCTTATAGATGCATGAAAGAGAATGAGAAATTAATGGTGGTACACAGGTCTTGGGCTCCATTCTCACCTATGTGATCCTGCATCACTTATTGCACTGTTGGGTGCACTTTGGTGCCATTATTTCTTAATGGCACCTAGCCATCACATGTGTTTTGTATCAAACCACATTGGATGGTAACGTATCATGCTGTATGGTTGAATGCGATTTAAAAAAAAGAGTGCACACTTTTTTCTGTGTGCTTTTTAAGCTGCGGCCTACTACCACCCAGTGCACCCAGCAGCATCGCAGAGGTGCGAATGATGGCTTAGTGGGTATGCTTTTATATAAAAATGAAGGAAAGAAAAGTGAACAGGATATGATATGATAAAGCAATCGGTTTCCTGTTTTCATTCTTCTTTACAGAACAGGAGACGAGGCTACATTTAATGCTGTGCTAAACGCTTCACTACTGCTTTATAATTGAGCGGTCTTGTCCTAGACTCCACATATAGATGTGAGTTGACTGGCAGTCAATGGTTTCTACCATTAGTATGAATTGTAATTTGTACTTTTCTATGTGTTTTATATAAATCAGTACATCACTCCATGCAGCATCTTTCTTGACCATTTCCTCCTGTTATAAAATGCTGCCGCTTAGTGCCCACAGACAGCAATAATTCCAGGCTTCGTCGTTGTGGATGTTTTTCCTTCTCACACGGTAATAACCAGGAGGAGAAGAATCAAGATGATCTGACAGTTTTAAGCTTTTAAAAAAACAGTTCAGCTAAACTTGCTGACTCTTAACCGCCATACGTTTTGCATGAATGAAACTTATATTGTTTCATTAATTATAGTGACTGAACATGTATGTATGTTATTTCCAGCTTTCTGAATATTAGGCTTGAATGGCGATGAGTTTGTTATGAATTAAACGTTTACATAATTCCAAAATCACAATGGCGGGTGGGGTTTGCTTTTGACATTTTTGGCAGCCAGTCGTGCATGGCTGTGTTTTTAATGTTTTATGCTTTTCATTGAGCATGTCCTAGATAAGGGCATTTGTTGGTTCCATGTGTAGAAGTAGTTATGCTTTTCTAACATTTTGCAAAAAGAGAAAATAATTGTTAGAGTAATTTGAAATGGTTTTAAGGTAGAACTGACATCAACACCTTCTTGTTTTGGATGTAGTGAGGGAGACTTGGGGATGCACCGATAGTAGTATATGTGCCGATACCGAGTATTTGGGCAACTACTCGTCCAAACCTAATACCTTCCCCGATATCAGAACTTGCGGTCCCAGGGAGATTTCCTCTGATTGGCAGTGCTACAAAGAAACATGGATTCGGCTTCCGGACCAATCGGGAAGTCGGACGGCGGGTAAAGACTTGCCGCCCAGCTTCCTGATTGGCTGGGAAGCCGGCTTCCCAGCCAATCATCATCGAGCCGGCCAAACTGCAGCCGCCTCCATGTTTCCTTGCAGCTTAATGCTGCAGAAGTATCGGTACTCTGCATCAGCAAGTACCGAATTATACATATCAGTACTCTATACCGAAGAACTGGTATCAGTGCATCCTTAGTTATAACCTTTTGTCAGATTTTTTTCTTTGGGGTGATTTCCCTTCACTTTAATAACCCCAACAGGAAGTGAAAGGAAATCCCTCCAAAGTGAGGGAAATCTTTGGTGGTTGGCATCGTCGCCAGAACGAATGTCCCCATTGGAAGATTTCCCAGCTATCCGTGTTCCAGTGACAACCCAAAATGTGGGATATTCTTATAAGTCACCAGAGTGAATGAAGAGGGTGAATCTCCCTGGCAGGTAGTAGTGCCAGTGCTTGCCTGCCCATCGCTTCTCTCATATACATTCCTATAGGCCAGTGAGGCAGTCCATCCCAATGATGGGCCAATAGAAATGTATGAGTGGAGGGAACAGGATAGTTATGGCACTGCCAGAAAGTGCTGTACTTTGCTTGAAGTTTTGGTCACCTTTTAATGCATCCTATTGAGTATTTCTACCCCAAAACAGTTCATTTTCAACAGTACATTTAATTTTGCATTTTTTGTTTTGTATTCTAGTGTAAGCATTATCGATAGCACTTTAGAGACATTGGGTGATTTCACATTAGACTGTTCCTATGGGAGCTTACCATTGTCCGTTTGGCAGTCATGCAGACAGATGCATAACCTGTTCGTTTAGGACCCAGGTAACCTGTTTTTATTTTGAACTAATCGATTATGAAAATAATCTACGAACCTGCACTTGGGGTGAGCGTAGGGCAGCGTATGGCCGCTTACACTCATAGAGAAGGACAGGGGCTGCGTACTAGTCACACACAGCACCTGTCCTTCCCGGGAGCTGCCCAATACGGCCGTGCACGGTGCAGTACGTGCCGGCCTTTTCTCGTGTGAATGAGGCCTTGCTGAGGCTGCGTCCAGTTAGAGATGTACCAGTATTTATGAAATTAAGATTTTTGGTAAATGGCTGTAAAGTGGTTGATTTCACTGTAGGACATTGCTTTGATCTGAAAGAAGAATGCTATCAATTACAGTAGGTGGTTATATTTATATTTTTATTTACATTTTCTTTTACTCCCTCATTTTCAGGTTACTCACTATAAACAGTACCCTCCAAACACAACCAAAGTATATTCCTACTTTGAGTGTCGGGAAAAGAGAACAGAAGACTCCAAATATAGGAAAGTGAAATATGATGAAACTGTATTTTATGGATTGCAGTATATTCTAAAGAAGTATTTGCAAGGTAATTCCTCCACCAACAATACAACTGCTTTCTGTAACGTTACAAATGTCTTCTTTACACTTTTGCTTAGATTGATGGCGTAAAACAGGAACAAGTATAACCTCTTTTCTACCATTGTTGATGGGTTATCTGTGTGGAACTGGAGCTTACCTGTACTTTGCCTTGTCTTCAGCATTTTACATTTTAAATGATTTTTACTACTGCATTTTTTTTTTTTTTTTTCACCAACAGGAAAAGTTGTGACCAAAGAAAAAATTCAAGAAGCCAAAGAGGTTTATAGAGAGCACTTCCAAGATGATGTTTTTAATGAGAAAGGTTGGAATTACATCCTTGAGGTAAAAACCATTTTGTTTCATAGTGAATATTAATATATTTTGTGTGTGCTTATTTTGGATAGCACATTTCCACATACTGTAAACCTCTTGTCATTCTGTGGTGTAAAAAAACCAACCACAGCTGCCCAGTAACAGGCAAAGTGCATACCCCTTATAAACCATGCCAATCTTTTTTTCTGCAGGCCTCAGAAGCCTCCATACCCAAACAGTATTTGGAGTTGTATTGCGCCCCGTCCTATCAAATTTCCAACATGCACCCTGTAAAAAATTCCATTGGTTTGCTTGTTTGTGTTTTTTGGCTTTTATTTTGATAATGCTCACTGCCACTGCATATGTTTTAAGTTACATTTCTAATCTGGTTGTATTCTACCACACCCATATAACGGCTTAGAAGGCTTCAGTGTGTTAAAGATAAAAAGAAGCATTTCATGCCAAGCTCAGTTGTGGACAGGCATTTTGTATTACATTTTGCATTTCTGACCAAATTCGGTGTTGTAATAGGGGTTTTTTTTTTTATGGAAGGGTGTATATATGCTTTTGAACACCTAGAGTACAACAGAGGAGACCAATATTTATTTTTTTATACAACAGAGGAGACACTTCTTTTTTTCTGAGATTCTTGCTTTTGAAGGGTATCCTACTTGGATGCATTCTGTAATTAAGCTCACCGATGATGTGTCCTAACCTGGACACTGAGCTCTTCATGATTATTTGACATGTATAACACCAATGTTCCGATTAACCGATTAATCGAACTTAATAATCGGCCAACTAATCGATTATGAAAATAATCGTTAGCTGCAGCCCTACCAATGTCAGTGGCATACATTAGTTTTTCCCACCAGGAAGTTGCTGCTGTTACTTTTTGATGCCGAGTGGTGCCATTACAGTCAACCCTTTTATTGAAAGAAATAAGGAAGCTACTGCTTCTGACCTCCAATAAAAATATTAGCTTGATTGCCATGTTCCTATAGTGACTTTAATACTTTTATACAGTATATCACTGTCCTAGCAAATATGCTGCCTGCTTGTGTAGGTCAGTGGTTCAAAAAACACTGAAGTCAGAGGATCAGCATGGCAGCCAAGCAATTTTTAGAAGGTCATCAGTTATGATAACTTCATTTCTCTTAGCGCAGGTTTTTTTTGTAGTTTTTATTGGATCATTCACATTCCCACCTCTCCTGTGCTAGGATCTCGCATAACACTACAAAAAGAGTGTTAAACTGTACATGGAAAGTCTAAGGAAGTCCTTGTAGTAATCTTTATACAGAGACCATTATTTGGGAAGCTGATCACTGCATTTGTATTAATAGAGAAGTTTAGAATGGAGCAATTGCAATTTAGCGTATTGAGTGTTAGAAGGCTGGATATTGCTGTATAGCAACAAAGTGGGGTCCCTTGTGCCACAGCCTGTGACTCTCCTTTGCTGAAAATCACATTACACAACTCCCCTTTTCTGATTCTGAATGCTTGTATAACAGCCCTGCCAGTCAATCTAGTACTCTAGTAGAATCCATTTTCTTGTGTTTACATGTATTGGTATACAAATGTTCACCATGACAGTAAGGTTGAGTGGGGACTCACTCTGTTTTTATTCTCACCTGCACATTTATACATTTATTTCCATAATATATTGATTATATATCAATGTGACAACCTGGAATGCTGCCAGATGGCAGGTAGCTATGAATATACTTGCATATCATGTTTTCTGTTTTGCATTGCTGTATAGCAAAACACTGATTGCAAACTGAATATACATAATAATGAACAATACATCATTTCCAGGTGATGCGGTTTAGTATTTGAGTCTGAATCCTATAAAATCTAATTATTCCTCAGATAATATTTAGTCTGCAGTGCTGCTTTTGTTGTGTAAACAGCAGTTTAAATGCATAAAGACCACACATTCCTTTTAACAATTAAAGGACTTCACAAGATTGTAAAGTGCCTATGCTCCCACTGCTTGATGCACATTCACAGCATTTGTATGATCTTTTTTTAGGAAACTGGCATTTGAACTCTGGTACATAGTGCTATCTGTGGGACTGGAATTTTTCAGCTTTCTGCCCTCTAGTATGAGAACACTATGTGAAGGACAAATAAATAAATAGCCTCATTTCAGCAATTGTTACTTCAGTGTATGAAAAGTGCCATGTTTGTAACAAAGACATCCAATTGATCCTATGACCGCATTGTGACTTTTTTTTTTTTTTTTTTTTTTCAGAATATTGATGGCCCTTTTCCTATTCAATTTTTTTTGACTGCATTTTGTCTTTTTTTTTTTTTTTTCTTCTCAGAAATATGATGGCCATCTTCCTATTGAAGTGAAGGCTGTTCCTGAAGGTAGCGTTATCCCTAGGGGAAATGTCCTGTTCACAGTAGAAAATACAGATCCTGAATGCTACTGGCTCACAAACTGGGTAGAGGTTTGTACAATTCATAAACTTTAGATTTTGTAATATATTATAACTTCTAATGTCCACTAACCAGTAATGCAGGAGTAGGTAAGATCAGTACACAATCTGTGGTGAATTCACAAATCCCATTATGTCTGGGAGTCATGTCTGTGGCTGTTGGCCTTGCAATGCCTCATGGGACTTGTAGAGTGGTGAGGTTTCCTACCCCTGCAATAAAGTATTTATCTGATTAAAATGACATCCGCTGTTGAATTCTTAATTACCTTTTCATTATGGTAATGCTTTAGTCCTGCTTCTCCTCTGCTGGTTTACTATTCTTTGTGGTATGGTGAAGGTGTACCGGCTGTGTTTGCATAAAATTGGCCTTCTGTTTACAGCCATCCTCCATAGCAGAGGTGACCAGGAGATAAATTGTGCAACACCAGAGGCATGATGTACATCTTTGACGTCCTAGAATAGAGTGGATTATTCTTGTCACCAGTGATCATGTCAGGTTGCAGCCTTAGGGTTTGCCTCTTTGACAGATAACAAGCTCATAAGCAAATAAGGTAAAGAGGCAAATCGGAGAGACCAGTCCAGTACCCTCCTACAAAATAAAATGGAGGTCACCTGTCAGTAAGTCATTTGGCTGTGCTGTATAGCTGTAAAATAAAGCTTGCTGAGTATACCTCCTAATCTGGGACCTGTTCTCCATGATTTGCCTGACATCTAGAACACCTGAATGTGGTATGTTTATTTCTGGCTGACGGAGGTTGGCAGTGTTTATCGACCGAGGTAATCTATTCCTGGCAATTGAGAAATGAGCATTTATGTTCTGCTTGGATTAAGTGTGTTCTGCCTTGCTGCTCTTCAGGGAAGCCCATTTTTTCCCCCCAGTCACACGTGAGTGTCGAGCATGAACACTGATCAAGATAAGCCTGCATTTCTTCTGATATTTTTTTTTTCTTTTTAATTTTTTTTATTCTTTATTTGTTTTACATATTTATTAACAAAAGAACATAGATGCAGGAAAAGTGAAGATTTACTGATTTTGCTTTTTAGGCTTCTCTGTGACTTGCTTGATATGCTGCACCCCTACAGAGCTGTTGGCTGGTTTATTGGTCCTGCTAATATTCACGGTTTCATTTGTGACCCAAGTGTTTTTCACTTGAAGATTGTAGATCCACTGGGGTCAATGAAAGTGTCAAAGCTTTTGTTGCCTTTTTCAGGATATTTTCATGGGGATTCTCCCCCCCCCTCCCCCCCAGATCTTTAGGGGTTTTGTTTTGACGGTACCATTATATGCCTGTTTTGATCTGTGTGCTACTAACGTTATCCTGAAGGCAAGGGTCAAAATAAGTGAAACTTAAGGTGCCCATACACTGTACAATTATCGTATAATCTCAAAGTGTATGGAAGGCATGCGACCGTTTCTACTGTATGGTTGCACGTCTTCCGTCGAACAAGCAAGCTTGAAAACCCTCATACGATTCTCGGCGAGTTAGTGGCCTGCTTCGACAACTGCCGAACGGCCCGTTGTGTGCACGCGCACACTGCCCGTTTGCAGTCATCGGAAGCCCGCCCCTCATTGCAGTCATCGGAAGCCCGCCCCTCAGGGGGGCGGGCTTGCGATGATCGTAAGTACGATCTGCCTGTCCAAGATGGGCAGATCCTACAAGCTTTTAATGAGCTTACGACCATCGCAAAACAAAAGTCTTGCGATGGTCGTAAGGTGTATGGGCACCTTTTATATTGAGTGAGAGTTCAGTCGGCTGACTATAATTATCCATCATTGGGTTAATTTTAATTAGGGGACAGTTACTATTGGATTTCTTTTTTTTTTTCTTTTAGAAGGGTGCTTTTTATGTAATGCTTGATTTGAAGACCTGAAAATGTTAAAATGCGCAATGATAAACTGGGAAAAAATCAAGTAATTGTACAGTCTTTTTACTTTGTTGTACAGTTGCTGTTAACCATTGAATTTCTAAAGTAGAATTATGGAGAGTGTGAAATACACTCATCCCCATAGTTTGAGCTAATGTGTGACATTGCAGTTGCCGCACGTCGGCTCTTTTGATTGAGAACTGAGTGATCACATATCGATGAAAGCTCAGTTCACTATCTTCTGACTGTCAAGTCACCGCTACCCACAGGGATTTCCTCCCTCCCAGTGTTAATTTTGATGGCACATTTTAATTCAGTCTTACTTTTGACCAAAATGCCATTTTAGTTGTAGTCTGTTAGTCGACTAAATCTAATGGGTTTATTTGAAGTGTAATGCGTTATTTTTAAACAAGTCCCTAAAATTCCTAATATTATATATTCCTGGAGTAAATTTCTATTAACCTGTTATGACTTCTGATTGTTGCTCCATATAGCGAGTCTTGTTCTCATTAGCATCAAATGTAAAATGCATCCATACATCTGCTCTTCTGTTCCCCTGACGTTGACATATATGACCTCTCCTCCTGCCCGTGGGGCTTCTCTGGATCCCCGTTGCTCTCCCCATCTCTATGCAGCGGGGATCCGAGAAGTGGAGGAACCGCTGCAGCTGGCAGAGGAGGAGGGAGCCGCTGTCACAGAACTAAGGCCGAACGGTGAGGAGAGAGTGAGACGCTTGGGCAGGTTCTGACAGCCGGCATCTCTCTTCTAAACCCCTGCCCCCCACCGCTCGTTCTGTAATAGCGGCTCCTTGCAGTCGCCCCCCCTCCCCCTTCCCAATCCTCTGTGCAGGACAAACACTGGAGCGATCAGCTGATCACACACACACACTCAGTGGCCAGATTTTTATGACCACCCCATCGGTACTTCGTTGGGCCACGAGATGACTTCGTTGGGCCACGAGATGACTCCACGAGATGTTGGAGGTGATGCGAGGAATCTGACACTGCACTGTTGCCCTTCTGTTGTCTTGTACCAGTCTTGCCACTCTCCGTTCTGCCCTAACATTGACTAGTCCCTGACGGCCACAATTTGCACGTTCAGACCCAGATTTTCGGCTGACAGTCCAGTCTTTAAACACTTTAACAACAGCTGCTCTTGAACATTTAACGAATTCTGCTGTTTTGCTGATAATCGCGCCATGGCTCCGAGCATCAACAATCATGCCACGTTCAAAGGCTGTTAAATTGCGTTGTTTACCCATATCTTCAGAAAAAAAAATCACTTCTAATGTCGTGGTAAACAACCTGCTTCCCTATTTATAATGGTCTGGCCCTCTAGCAACTTCAGTGCGAAATTAAAGCTAATTTGCCTACAAACGTCAGGTGGTCATAATAGTGTGTGTGTGTGTGTGTGTGTGTGTGTGTGTTCATATAATCTAATCCTCTCTCAATCTAGCTCTTGTTTTTATTTCTGTTGGGGTTCTTTTGACACTGATTTTTATTTTTTTTTTGTAACTGATTCGGGGCCTGTTCACACCGCCAAGTCTGCGTTCCAGAGCGTTCGCCCATTGGAATGCAGGCCGGCCACGTCCAGGGGGGGGCGCGTGACAATGCATTTAATTCAATGGCACCGCAGCCGCGCCCCCCACCTGTAGTGCGATCGCCTGCATCTGTATGCGTGGCACATTAGTGCCTGCGTTCCAGTCCAGTGTGATCTGCAAAAATGCTGCATGCTCCATTTTTTAGTGCCAAGCGCTCGAACGCAGACTGTGGTGTGGACCGGCCCAAAGACCCAATCATTGTGTGAGTAATTGATACATGAATCTAAGAATATTGTTAAGGATAAATGTGTAGTTTATTACAGGACCGGCACACTAAATGCCTGCTTATTTATCAGCAGTTAAATTAATTAACAATTTTTTTGTTTCTTTATAGACGATCCTTGTACAAACATGGTATCCCATCACTGTAGCAACAAACTCAAGAGAACAGAAGAAAATCCTTGCAAAGTATTTGCTGGAAACATCTGGTAGCCTGACGGGACTGGAGTATAAATTACATGACTTTGGTTACAGAGGCGTTTCCTCCCAAGAGGTAAAATGTTAGTCCCTGCTTATTACAGGTTGATAAATGTGTGTAACCAGTTTCTGGTATGGGGATGTTGTGGTGGGAACTATGAAGGTTTTTACGCATTGTCCCAACTGACACTTAGTGACTCATTTCAGTAAGCTCTAAATACCTAATGGAAATTTGAGGTCAAATAACTTGCGAGTTATTTTAACTTTCGAGTATGCAATTCAATACTAAAATCTAGGAGTTGTTTATCGAAAGGTATTTTCTTCAAAACATGCAGTATTTATCTTAAAAATGTAGGCTTTATTTCTACACTTATTTATTGTTTCCAGTGGAAAAAAGGCACATGGGTGCAGTCATTTGCACCCACGAGGCTCTATTCACACAGGAAGCGGCCGGCAAATACAGCTCCATGCTGCGTGCACAGCCGTATCGGGCAGCTCCCAGGAAGGACAAGTGCTGCATGTGATTTAGTATGCAGCCCATGTCCTTCTCTATGGGACTATGCGGCCATACGCCTCCCTACTCCCTCCCTACGCTCACCTCAAGTGCACATCCGTGCGGGTTAGCGTTCTTGTACGCCGACAGAATGGATCCTGTCTGCGTCCGAGCCAGGAAACACGCACCCACACAGACGTGCACTTGAGGTGAGTAGGGAGGCGTATGGCCGCGTAGTCCCATAGAGAAGGGACAGGGGCTGCATACTAATCGCATGCAGCACTTGTCCTTCCTGGGAGCTGCCCGATACGGCTGTGCACGCAGCATGGAGCTGTATGTGCGGGCCGATTCCTGTGTGAATGGGCCTAACATTAAAAACCAGCCATGGTGTAAAAAAAAAATGCTTTTTGTTTAGTCCTACTCCTGCCTTCAAGATGGCATTCTTCGCTGTAGCCTTCTTTGGATGAACTTATATTCCAGCAATGTGTTCTCAAATGCTTCCAGTTGCCTCACATTGGAGGTTATGAACACTTTCACACGGCCACAGGCTGACAGACTGCAAATACCGACTGCCTCAGCCCAGTAATGGTTACCACCTCCTCCCTTACAATCTGATTGGATGCAGGCATTGTTCAGGTATTTTGACAGCCAGCGGGGCCGACTAGGAAGATACTGAAGCTTGGACCAGTGGGAGATTCCTCCGCCCACACAGTTTAGCGTAGATGGAGGAATCTGTTGCACTTTTTCCATCTGACCATAGAAAATCTGCAGATAATCCATAGGTGTATGGTCAGCTTTATTCTCTGCAGCATTTGTGCGGATGTGAACTTATTAACTATTCTGATTGTTTTCAGACTGCAGGAATTGGGGCATCAGCTCATTTGGTGAACTTTAAAGGAACAGATACCGTAGCAGGCATTGGATTAATAAAGCGATACTATGGAACAAAAGATCCAGTTCCTGGCTATTCAGTTCCGGCTGCTGAACACAGGTAAGTGTGCAAATTTGGATATTTTTCCTTACCACATGTTTGTACCACTGCATGAACATACACAGCTAAAAAAATAAAATGGTGAATGTTCTAGTGCCTCTTTTGTTTTGAGCTTTGCTTAAAAAGATTGTGTCAAATTATCAGCACACTAGATGTTCATCATTGTACATTTGGTGTCCCCAAAAATTAGTTCTGTGCCATTGACCATAATATTATTTTACTCTTGGAGCAGGTTTTATACTATTCAAATGACAGATTATTGCTTTTTCTGGTCTCCTAGAACAACCTTTGGAAAAGTTAAAGGGTTATTATCAGGAGTCTCCAGTTATTATACAAAATGTTAATGGCACTCTAAGATAAAGAACTATTTATTTTATTTTTTTAAACTTTCATTGCTATCACATAGGGCGGCTTACAAGCCCCCCAAATGATAGCAGATTGGTGGTGATCGGTCTTCTTTAAGGTTATACTGGGGGTCCAAAAGACCCCTAGTATTACCTTTCTACTTTAAATAAGCTATTGAAGTGCAGATCGCACTTTAATAGCTTATTGCTGGGCTTCAGGAGCCTGAGCAATGATGGCTATGGGACCGGAAGCAATGTAATCTGCATCGTTCCCGATCCCATTTAACGGGGAGGGGGATCGGTGAACGGAGGTTCGCATAGCCCGTAGGAGGGGCAGCGGAGCCCGGGAAACACAGCGCGGCTGTCGCTTCTGCTGTTTTAAACACGCTCCTTGCCAGTGATGTACACTGTACGTCACTGGGCATGTAGGGGTTAAGGTAGGTCACCAGCACTCCAAAATGCAAAGAAAAATAGGATTTTGGTACTCACCGTAAAATCCTTTTCTCTCCGTTCATTGAAGGACACAGGGAACAGATCGGAGATCCTGTACTGTAGGGTAATATCGCCACCTGCAGGAGAAGGACGCTAGGCACAAAACTAAAGACCAATCACAGCCTAGGGGCGGCCCCTGCCGGTGGCCAAAACCCCCCACCTGCTGACAAGTCTCCAGTTTAGTAACAAGCAGTAAAGGAGTACACACCCATATAGAGGGGCGGGCCCTGTGTCCTTCAATGAACGGAGAGAAAAGGATTTTACGGTGAGTACCAAAATCCTATTTTCTCTCCCGTTCATTGAAGGACACAGGGAACAGATCGGAGATCATGTACTGTAGGGACGTCACAGAGCAGTACCAAAAAAGAGGGGTGGGCCAACAGAAACAACAAACCCAACTTAAAACAAAAAAATCCCCTCAAACGGCCGCCTGCAACACTTTGCGCCCCAAACCAGCATCCGCAGATGCCAAAACATCCACCTTATAAAACTTGGCAAAGGTGTGAACAGAAGACCAAGTCGCGGCCTTACAGACCTGAGAAACGGAGGCACCATGACGAAAAGCCCAAGATGCCCCAACAGCCCTTGTAGAATGGGCCGTAACAGAAAAAGGAGGCTCACGCCCCTTAATAGCATACGCCTGAGAGACCGTGTCGCGAATCCATCGAGAGATGGTGGCCGACGAGGCAGCCCGGCCCTTCCGAGGGCCATCTGCAACGACAAACAGGGAATCCGATTCCCGAAACGCAGCCGTAGCACTCAGATAAACACGGATGGCGCGGACCACGTCCAGACAGTGCAGCGCCTTCTCCTTCCTGTGGACAGGCCGCGGACACAAGGAAGGCAGGACAATGTCCTCATTGAGATGGAAAGCCGAAACTACCTTCGGCAGGAAGGACGGTCGAGGCCGCAGAACCACCTTGTCCCGATGCAGGACCAGCAACGGGGACGAGCAAGAGAGGGCCGCCAATTCCGAGACCCTGCGGATCGAGGTGACTGCCACCAGAAAGGCCACTTTTTGAGATAGAGTCAGAATTGGAATGTCACGCAGAGGCTCAAAGGGAGATTCCTGCAACACTGAGAGTACCAGATTCAGATCCCATGGCGGCAACGGGGAGCGAACAGGGGGGACGATACGTGTAACCCCCTGCACAAAAGTGCGAACGAAAGCGTTGGAAGCTATCGGCCGTTGAAAAAGGACCGCCAAGGCCGAAATCTGGCCCTTGATCGTACTCAAGGCCAAACCCTGATCCACACCCCGCTGTAAAAAGGAGAGGATCCTGGCAACTGAAAACAAACGAGGCGGAAATCCTACCGACTCACACCAGGCAAAATAAGCCTTCCAAGTTCGATAGTAAATCCGTCGGGACACAGGCTTGCGAGCCCGCAACATCGTAGAGATAACCGCATC
>NW_017307489.1:295804-298420 GCF_000935625.1 Nanorana parkeri | reverse complement strand
TCCCTCAAAACCAATTGTTAAAGGAGAACTATGGGGTCAGTGCTTTTCCCCATAGTTCTCTTCAGGGTCATGGGAGGACATAAACTAACGTCCTCCCGTAACCCAAAGCTCAGTATACCGCAAGATACAGCTCACGGTATACTGAGACAGCCGGGACAGATCCCGACAATACTGTCAAGATCCACCCAGCTGCATGATTGACAGCTGGCTCTGCCTATCTAGAGGCAGAGCCAGCTGTACCCTCCCCCGTCCGTTCCTCCAGTCGGCGCTCGAGGATCGGGGAGGGGGGAATCCCTGCAGGGGGCGGTGAGTGACGGTCACTGCTCTCTGCAGGGACAGGATTGAGAAGTGAGCGAGCGCCGGTATGTGTTCGCTCACTTCCCGATCTATTGAGCCGACGTGTGACCGTTTCACTGCCACACTTCAGCTCGAACTATGAGGATGAGTGAAAATCACTCACCTCATAGTTCTCCTTTAAGCCTGATTGGTTGCTGTGGGAACTCTTCTCTGTGGGAAACTATTTTTTATTTTGTTTTCAGCCTATGATATTCTGTAAATGATGGAACTTCGATTTACGTTTTTGGTCTTCTGTTCCGATCTTTCAGTACAATCACAGCCTGGGGTAAAGACCATGAGACGGACGCGTTTAGGCATATTGTGACCCAGTTTTCCTCAGTACCTGTTTCAGTGGTTAGTGACAGTTACGACATTTACAATGCATGTGAGAAAATCTGGGGAGAAGATTTGAGAAGTTTGATTGAATCAAGAAGCGCAGATGCTCCATTAATAATTCGGCCCGATTCAGGAAATCCTCTGGACACTGTTTTAAAGGTAAAACAATAAATCTTTGCTCCTCTGCCTATTTGCTAGAAGCTAAATAAATAATATTTTATGAATCTGTTGTATGTTGATTTTTATGTTTTTTTTTTTTTTTAATTTGTGATTTACAGGTTTTGGATATTTTAGGAAGGAAATTCCCTCTAGAAGAAAACTCAAGAGGTTACAAGGTCTTGCCTCCTTATATTCGTGTAATCCAGGGAGACGGCGTGGATATAAACACTCTACAAGAGGCAAGTTCTCTGTTCTTGTAGATCCTTGCTTTAACAAATGATCGTTTTATTGGTTATACCGTATTCTTGTAAATGCAAGTAATGTGGTTCTAAATGTGGAATGTTGGGCTTTGACTTTAAAGAAGTCCAGGATTTTTTTTTTTTATATTAACCAATGCAGTGGGGCTACCCTTGCACTGTAAGGGTTAGATGCTTGTTTGTGTCTAGGTTTTAAAAAAAAAGTTATACTCGCCTGAAGCTCCAAGCTGGCTTTTTCTTAGACTGTTTCTTGGAATGTCTCTCCCCTCCCTCTGCATCGGTCTAAGGTCTTGTAAATCATAAACATCTATACAGTGTGTATAGACGCGAGGAAGCTTAGGAAGATTACAATGCTACAGGAAGGGAAAGACAGGCTGGAGGGAGTGCTGCAACAGCTGGCTGGCTCAGAGCTTCGGGGGAGTATATATTTTGTTATTTTAACACCTAGACACAAATTAGTGCTTAACCCTTGCAGTGCTGGCTTAGCCCCAGTGCATAGGTTAATAATAAAAAATAAAAAAAAATCCTGCAGTCCATCTAGTGCATAATACTATAACGTTCCTGCATAGTACTCCATGATCAGTATTATTGGTCACACTTACCGTGGCAACCAGCAGGTATATCCTATTTAATCACTTGATGACCAGGGCGTTGAACCCCCTTCCTGGCCAGGCCATTTTTCAGTATTCACCGCTGCAGTACTTTGAGATTTATTCTGCCATGCAACGCTGTACTGAAACTGAATTTTATGCCATTTTTGGGGGGGGACACATTTGGCTTTCCTATGGTGGTATTTAATTACCACTGGGGTTTTAAGTTTTTACCATAGAATGAAAACCTTTACCCACAATTTTGGAAAACCTTTTTTTCACTACCTTATGAAACATTTATATTTACACAAAAATTTTTGGTAAAATATAAAAGATGGGGTCACGTCGGGTGCAGCCTTCTTGCTCCTGGAGGAGTGGGAAGCTAGTGCCATCTAGGGCTGTGCGATTAGTGGGGGAGGCAGATTTCTCTGGGTCATCCCTGTAGATTTGTGGCAGTCGACGTGCAGGCAGGAGGGAGTTATGTGTTGGAGCAGGTTTGTATACAATGGTGGCAGGCTGAATTACAGCAGACAGGTGCAGGTCTGACTTGTTGCACTCCAGCAAATCAGTCGATGTAGAAAATGGATCACTGTACTCCTGGCTTCAGTAAAACTTCCTTTGCTTAAGATGGCAGCAGCAATTCAGCTGTTTTATGTCTTAGGCTGATACTTTCACTAAGGGAAAAACTCGCCAGAGTTGTATCCCTGATTCTTAAATAAAGGAAATTTTGATGAAGTCTGGCCGGCAGTGACCCATTGTCTATGTTGATTTGTTATATTTCTATTGTATTTAACAGTATCATATGGTCCCAAAACTTTTCAGTCAGGGTAAACATTGCTCTGTTTCTTTGCTGGTGGTATTTCAACCACGTATTTTGTCCAGAGAAGGCAACCTTGGCCCTTCACCTGTTCTGGAAATAAGTTGCATGATATTAATGA
>NW_017307489.1:293990-295776 GCF_000935625.1 Nanorana parkeri | reverse complement strand
AATGCCATGGTTGCCTATCCCCGCACTAAGTGTTATGCAAGACTGCTTTAGGATTTTGTGATGGCATGTATGACTGACATTTAACATAAATCAACTCTGTCGCTGAAGGTGCAAGTAAATATAGTTTTAGTCTTTTGCAGGGTGTTTTTATTAAATCGCTGACCAAATTGTCTTCAAAGAAGAACTCTGGGGAAAAATGATTCTCAACTCTTGAACTGGGGGTACCCCCGCACTGCAAGGGTTAAGTGCTAGTTTTTGTGTAGGGTGTAAAATTTAAAAAAAGTTTGTACTGACCTGATCCTCGGAGCCCACTGGCTCTTAGACTGGTTGTTCATCCTCTCTCACCCTCCACTCCAGCAGTCTAAGGATCTCCACAGTGTATAAAATGTGAGGACACCGAGGCATATGCCATTGCTGGAGCGGAGTGGGAGACTGGCTGTAGAGGAGCGCTGTAACAACCAGCCTGCTCAGAGGATTTGGGGTGTATAACTTTATTTTACACCCTATATGAAAATGAGCCTTAACCATTGCAGTGCACGTGTAGCCCTAATTCAAGGGTTAAGAATAATTTTAATCATGGTATGTTCTTGGAAATGTGTGCAGGCTTCATTTTGGAATAAATCCTTTTTGGTTTTGTCTTTAGATTGTGGAAGGGATGAAGCAACATAAGTGGAGCGTTGAGAATGTATCATTTGGATCTGGAGGGGCCCTGCTGCAGAAACTGACCAGGGACCTGTTGAACTGCTCGTTCAAATGTAGCTATGTGGTGACAAATGGCCTTGGGGTATGTGTACAGGATTATAGCACTTTAACGTTTTAACCCATATTACATCTCGTTTTTCGGCCTTTCTTACTATTGCATATTTTAAATTGGGTGCAAACTTTTTCTTGCAGGTAAATGTGTTTAAGGATCCTGTGGCTGATCCAAACAAAAGATCAAAGAAAGGACGGTTATCACTTCACAAAACAAGTGCAAATTCATTTGTGACCCTCGAAGAAGGGAAGGGAGATCTAGAGGACTATGGCCCAGTGAGTAGATTACAAATCTTGAGCCTGTTAAGATTAGCGTTAAGATGTGGCTTGTTCTATTCAGTAAAAGGGTAGTTTTAAAAAAAACTGGAGCAGACAGAATCTGGAGCAGTTGCCCATGGCAACCAATCGGCTTCTAGCTTTCTTTTTTAAAGCTTAACTGAACCAACTGTATAGAGGCTGATTGGATACAATGGGAAACTGCTTCAGATTTTGTCTGCTCCAGTTTTGATAAATTGCCTCCTAAGAATCCTTGATGTACTTCTGCATTAATATTCAGTTTGGACTATACACTATACAATCTGATGGAATGCTGTTTAAATTCCTAAATAAAAACAGAATGCAATGAATTCCAAATCTCAAACCCGTATTTTTCTTACATTCATTGAAGGACACAGCAGAATGCTTCAGATCTTGACCATTGGGTTATAGCCACCTTCAGAAGTAGGACACTAGGCAGAAAAAAACAAAAGCACAGCCTAACCAAACCATCTGCTGGAAGTAGCTCAGTTATTTGACTATTGTCAAGGAGTCCAGCTACCTAATCCATCCAATCAATCTGCATCCAACCAGGCAGGTCTTCGCACTACATACTTATTGGTAGATCTAAAGCTGCCCATACACCTTACACCCATCGCACGACTTTCGTTGTGCAATGGTTGTAAGGTGATTAAAATTTCGTATGATCTGCCCATCTTGGACAGGCAAGATCGTACCTGCGATCATCGCAAGCCCCCCCCCCCCCCCCCCCCCACCA
>NW_017307489.1:259076-293640 GCF_000935625.1 Nanorana parkeri | reverse complement strand
CCACGACATTAGTCTCCCGACCACGCCACCAACCCGCCGAAAATTGTACGATTTTCGGCAGGTTTTCAAGCATGCTCGGAAGACTAATGTTGTGCGACCTTACAGCAGAAGTGGTTGCACGCTGTCCATGCACCTGCCGATTATCGTATGATCTCCCGCGATTATCGTACGATAATCGGCAGGTGTATGGGCACCTTAAAGGAGATTGTCATGTGTGTGGTGAGCTTTAGATGCTCTTTTTATACCCAATCATGTTACTGACCTGTTGCCAATTAACTTGATTAGTTGCAAAATGTTCTTCCATCCCTTTCTTGTTGGTACCACTTTGCCAGCATTTTGTTGCCCTGTCCCAACTTTTTTTGAGGCTTGTTGCTGCCATCTATTTCAAAATTACTTTATTTTTATTTTTTTAAATAGTTAATTTTCTCAATTTTAAACATTTTGATATGTTTTCTATTGTGAATAAAATATGGGTTCATGAGATTTGAAAATCATTGCATTCTTTTTATGTCAATTTTAGTGCCCCAAATTTTTGGAATTGGGGTTGTAGTTTTGATGAATCCAAAGGACATTGTACTGTTCGATTTTTATATAGTGGATGGCCAGTCTGGGCTCAAATTTATTCCGTTAGGATGTTGATCAAAGTTTGTTTTTGTTTTTTGTCAGACAATTACTCTAAAGTGTTTCTAGGCAAAAATGTATTTTTTATTCTTATTTATTTTTTACTTTTGGGAAGGGATAGACCATCAGTCAATTTTCTGTTGCTGTCTGTTCACCCCTCTATTTGTGGTGTTATACACAAGAAAAAAGGAGAGAGAGGGAGAATCCATAATTTAGCCTTGTCCCCAAAAAAGATTGATGAGGAGAAATCTAAGGGGACTAAGAAGGGAATTTGACTCACTTTGTAACATCTCTGGGAAGAAAATAAAAGGAAATTTTCCCGATGGTACACAGCAAAAGCAAAATAACTACCCTGGCAGGACCTTTTAACACTACCCCTCCAAAAACTAAAATGTTGGCTTGAATTCAGCCCACATTGCCTGCCTGTCTAATTGGATTAGAGCATTATTTTTTTGACACTGATACGTCTGTCATTAAATCGCTTAGGAATTTTTAATTCCATTAAAATAATAAAATACCTGATTTAAATAGCTATTTTCTGTCCTTGTCCGTAAAAGAGCTTTGCTGTGAGAAATTTGTAGGTTACCGGTGCAGAGTTCTCATTTTGAAAACTCATTTTTAAAGAGCATGCTTCTTTACCTAACCCAGAACAGGCATGCAGATAAGGCCTTCTTACTCCTAACTTTCCTGATCTGCATTCTTGCTCTAGGTCAGTAACTCAAAAATTCTGAAGCCGGACAAACAACTTAAGTCAGCAGGTTTGCTCCCATTATTTAAAGTGACACTAAACTCAGGAGTTAAAGGAGAACTATGGGGTCAGTGTTTTTTCCCCATAGTTCTCCTTAGGGTAACGGGAGGACACAAACGAACGTCCTCCCGTTACCCTAAGCTCAGTATACCGCGAGCTACAGCTCGCGGTATACTGAGACGCCGGAGCGGATCCTGACTTAGATGACTGGAACCGCCCAGCTGCGTGAGTGACAGCTGGCTCTGCCTATCTAGAGGCAGAGTCAGCTGTACCCGCCCCGTCCGTTGCGCCAGTCAGCGCTGGCAGATCGGAGAGGGGAATCCAGCCCCTCCCCCTGTCACGGCAGAGAGCCGTGACAGGATCAAGAGGTGAGCGAACCCGGTATGTGTTCGCTCACCTCCCGATCTACTGAGCCGACCTGTGACAGTCTCATTGTCACAGGTCGGCTAGAACTATGAGATGAGTGAAAAGCACTCACCTCATAGTTTTCCTTTAAATCTTAATACATTCAAGTACCTTAATGAATAAAATATGGGTTCATGAGATTTGAAAATCATTGCATTCTTTTTATGTCAATTTTAGTGCCCCAAATTTTTGGAATTGGGGTTGTAGTTTTGATGAATCCAAAGGACATTGTACTGTTCGATTTTTATATAGTGGATGGCCAGTCTGGGCTCAAATTTATTCCGTTAGGATGTTGATCAAAGTTTGTTTTTGTTTTTTGTCAGACAATTACTCTAAAGTGTTTCTAGGCAAAAATGTATTTTTTATTCTTATTTATTTTTTACTTTTGGGAAGGGATAGACCATCAGTCAATTTTCTGTTGCTGTCTGTTCACCCCTCTATTTGTGGTGTTATACACAAGAAAAAAGGAGAGAGAGGGAGAATCCATAATTTAGCCTTGTCCCCAAAAAAGATTGATGAGGAGAAATCTAAGGGGACTAAGAAGGGAATTTGACTCACTTTGTAACATCTCTGGGAAGAAAATAAAAGGAAATTTTCCCGATGGTACACAGCAAAAGCAAAATAACTACCCTGGCAGGACCTTTTAACACTACCCCTCCAAAAACTAAAATGTTGGCTTGAATTCAGCCCACATTGCCTGCCTGTCTAATTGGATTAGAGCATTATTTTTTTGACACTGATACGTCTGTCATTAAATCGCTTAGGAATTTTTAATTCCATTAAAATAATAAAATACCTGATTTAAATAGCTATTTTCTGTCCTTGTCCGTAAAAGAGCTTTGCTGTGAGAAATTTGTAGGTTACCGGTGCAGAGTTCTCATTTTGAAAACTCATTTTTAAAGAGCATGCTTCTTTACCTAACCCAGAACAGGCATGCAGATAAGGCCTTCTTACTCCTAACTTTCCTGATCTGCATTCTTGCTCTAGGTCAGTAACTCAAAAATTCTGAAGCCGGACAAACAACTTAAGTCAGCAGGTTTGCTCCCATTATTTAAAGTGACACTAAACTCAGGAGTTAAAGGAGAACTATGGGGTCAGTGTTTTTTCCCCATAGTTCTCCTTAGGGTAACGGGAGGACACAAACGAACGTCCTCCCGTTACCCTAAGCTCAGTATACCGCGAGCTACAGCTCGCGGTATACTGAGACGCCGGAGCGGATCCTGACTTAGATGACTGGAACCGCCCAGCTGCGTGAGTGACAGCTGGCTCTGCCTATCTAGAGGCAGAGTCAGCTGTACCCGCCCCGTCCGTTGCGCCAGTCAGCGCTGGCAGATCGGAGAGGGGAATCCAGCCCCTCCCCCTGTCACGGCAGAGAGCCGTGACAGGATCAAGAGGTGAGCGAACCCGGTATGTGTTCGCTCACCTCCCGATCTACTGAGCCGACCTGTGACAGTCTCATTGTCACAGGTCGGCTAGAACTATGAGATGAGTGAAAAGCACTCACCTCATAGTTTTCCTTTAAATCTTAATACATTCAAGTACCTTAACCATTAACAAAAAATTATCTTATTTGTGTATCAGTCAGATGTAGAGCCTCAAATCATCTCTGAATTGGTGCTGACACTGTCCTTCCTTCTGGAGGGTGGGTACATTTGTTCCCCATGGTCACTGTGTGTTGTAAAGTAGCAAAGCTCCAAGTTCACCCCTGTGATGGACTACAATCTCATGTTTTGTTTACCAATTTGTTTTGAGATTGTAGTGGTGGCTACTTTACAACACACAGGGACCATGGAGAACAAAAGTAGCTACCCTCCAGAAGGAAGGACAGTGTTTGCACACATTTAGCGTTTTGAGGATCTACAGCTGAGTGATGCACCAAATAAGATACATTTTTGTTAAGTTACTTTAATGTATTTTTAAGATTTAACTCCTCTAAGTTTACGGTCTCACTTTAAATGTGTACATGCAGGGGTGTAGACATTTTTAAAAAAAACTACTTGTCCAAGGACTAAAGCGGGGTCCGAATCTACTTGTCCCTCATGACAATCTACTTGTCCCGATACAAAAAAATAATGTTTAACCAAAACCGTATTTAGCAGTGCTAAGAAGTGCTTCTCATTAGTCAGTGCCGTCAGGTGACCGCGTTGACCAACGAGTGCTTGCAATTTGCGAGCAAAATTCAGAATACATGGAACAGGTACAGATAGTACACCCGTACTGGTGGACGGGAAGGACCGTTTGTTGAAAGGTAAGTATAGTGGGAGGGAGATTTGTGCGGGTAATTCCATTCTCCCAAATTACTTGGGAAAGTGAATATACCCTTTTAGGGTTAGTGCAGGCTTGGGGATTCCCAGGACGTGCGATCGTGTGCGGTTGCATACAGCGGTTGCATCCGCATGTATGGGGTTACATCTGCGTGGCAATCGCTGGAAAAAAAGGTAGATGTACCTATTTTCATGACATGCCCCACGCAGTGTTTTCAACAGTGATCGTGGGGAATCGCCCGGCTGGTATTGCAGCAGGAAAACGCGCAATCTGCCTGGCACGACTGGGGTGTAATTAGAAAATAATGGCACTGACAGCACGATCAGCGGTGGTGTGCGATTCCGTGACAACCCAGCCACCCGCTCGGTTTCGTGCACGATGACCGGGTAGTCACGGATCGCACACCACCGCTGATCGTGCTGTCAGTGCCATTATTTTCTAATTACACCCCAGTCGTGCCAGGCAGATTGCGCGTTTTCCTGCTGCAATACCGCCCTGCCCGTGCGGTTGCACACGATCGCAGTTCAAAATGCTGTGTATTTATTCGCATGCAATTACTTTTTATTTACTTTGTAAAAAAACTTCATTTGTTTTTTATTTTTTTAACATTTTTATTTAGTTACATTTTAAACTAATTTATTTTTTTAAACTATTTTTTGTTTTTAAACTTAACTGTAGTGCTATGACACAGTGATAGCTTTTGGAGTTGACAGGTTCTCTTTACTGACCCTGTCACCTCCAACACAGGAGTTCTAGCACAGCACTGTGCTAGAACTCCTGTGACA
This sequence comes from Nanorana parkeri, assembly GCF_000935625.1. Classification (NCBI taxonomy): domain Eukaryota; kingdom Metazoa; phylum Chordata; class Amphibia; order Anura; family Dicroglossidae; genus Nanorana; species Nanorana parkeri. Next base: position 288,816 of record NW_017307489.1, on the reverse strand, counting down.
GGAACGAGCAGCGGCCGCCAGAGACAGAGGCTGAAGGAGGTGACAGAGCCTGTCACTGCTCCATCACTACTCCACGCTCCGGCCCCGCTCTCGGCGCTCCACGCCCTTCGCTCGCAGCGCCGCTCACGCAACTCATTTAAAAAAAGTAAAACCAGCCCTGGTACTTGTCCGTAGCAGGTCTAAAACAGTGGAAAAAAAAACACTTGCCCGGAACTAGATGTGTCGGGCGATACGAATTCCACACCCCTGACATGTACCGTACTTACACCAAAGCTTCTAAACTGTTCATAGAGTTGTATAGCAACCTCTTTAGGTAGCGGCATGCAGGTTTTAGTTTTGCTCTAGAATTCCACAGGCGTCTTAAATTCTGGAAGAAAAATTAAAGCTGGCCTACCCTCTACACCCTGCAGTTGGCTGCTGAATCTGGCGGACTGATGTACTGACCCATAGTGATGTGCAGAAAAGGCCAGGCCGGCTCTTGATTTTTGTTTTAGTATAGGAAAGCTTACCCGGCTAAGCCTTGCCGTAACAGATTTAGTAATGACCTTTTGCGTAAGGAAAACAGCAAGGAATAGAACACTTCTTTTGTGTGTTTTCACAGAAGCTCATACGCTGGGGGCTCTAAAACCACAGCACCAGTTCCGTTCAATGCAATGTATTGTTTCTAAACATTACATTAGACTTTTTTTCTCTGAATATTACATTAGATTATTTTTATCTCCATTAGGTTAAAGTGTATGTAAACCCTAACAATGAACTTGTATACTGCCTTTTGGTCTGTGTTTGGGTTCTATAGCCCTAACACACTTCATGTCCTGATCTGTGCTTTTTATGTAGTTTTTTTTGGTGCAGTAGGGTTACAGTCACTGTGTGTGCAGTCTGGCCCTTTGTTAATGCAATCTCTGCTGTTAAATTTGTTATTAGAAGGATGGCCTCTTAACAGTAATGTTTATACACAGGATCTTCTCCATACGGTGTTTAAGAACGGGAAGCTAATTGCGTCTTACTCGTTTGATGATGTAAGAAGCAATGCAGGGCTGAAGGACAGAGAACTGGAAGAAGAGATTCACTAGAAATTATCATGTCTCATTTGTATGTAAATCGTAAACCTGTTTCACTGTACAAAGCTGTGTGTTTGTTTTTGTGTTGCCATTTGTTTTTTAAACTGGTTTAATTGATGCTTTTACCTGAAACACAGTTTGTTCTGGATGCCAATATTGGAGAGTTTGGGGGACATGTACCAAATGAAGTTTCAAATGGTCTTCATCCTCTCCAGTAATTGTCTACCATACTCACTTTTTATACAACGGAAATGTAAGCTATATTTAATCTTAGGTGGTTTACAGGTCTGTGCTTGCTTGCACAAGCTCAGATTTAGCAAAAGGCTGCTTGGAAAACCAGTTTATCGTGTTTCACTTCAATCGGATAAATCCAAGCCAGAGAGAAAATTGAGATCCTTTATATATTTTCTATCATCTCATTTTAAATATATTTTATTAACGACATTAATTGTATTCAGCTGCAAGATAGTTTATCATTTTGCCTTCTCTTGCTAGCACTAATCTCCAAGTGTTTCTTACGAAAGCAATTTTTGGCCTTTGCGTGGCAAATATGATTGAACATTGTATAGTATAACACACTGTGCTTCATGTACGCATCAGCAAAAGAACAATGTATTAGCATAGTATACTGGATAATCAAACGAATACTGTTTATTGTAATTCAGGCTTCACTGCATTTGACACTCCAGCCACCTGCTACTCATTGGCAGTATAAAGCATTACCATGCTGTACCATTTGGCGTCTTAGTGAGTTGTTCTACTGCAAAAGCCAAAGACTAATTTTCAATACAATTGTCGTGGGAAATGTTAAAGAAAAATTCTGCTAAGCTATTTGCATTTAAAGTGAACTTGTCGGAACAGAAATATGGTTGTTGCCTTTTTTTAAATTATTTTTTTTGCAAGTTCTAAAGATCTCATCCTTCTTTTTTTTTTTTTTTTTTTTTTTTTTATCCTTTCTTTTCTTCTTGGCAAGTCACTGATGACTGAGCAGGCATGCTTATATTGCCACCCTGACTCCCAATCTTTAAAAGGATGACAAATCTGGTGATTGCACCTTTTGAAAAGAACCTAAACTGTGGCAGATGATCCCAAAAACGAAAGTGCAGGGCAAAGTATTAGTTACCAGTTTTGCTTGTTGCTTCCCTGTAGCTGAATGTGTTTCTTTGTTTTCCCCTCATTACTTACCTGCCATGCCTTGTTTTGCACTGTTCCCTTTGTAGAGTTGGCCATCTTGGTAAAAGCAGGGCTTTGCTTCTTCCTGTCAAAGTTTCATAGCCTTCCCCCGATGTTGGAATGAACAAAGATGTTTTTAGGGGAGGCAGAGGAAGCACAGAATGAATCAGAAGTAGGGAGATCCTTGCAGCACAGGACCTCCGATGCAGCTTCCTCTCCAGCAAGGAGAAGCGTGAGCAGCACAGCAGTGAAATCACCTCATTTCATGAGATTATCTATCAGGCAGCAGTGTTGTATGCTCACACAGGCAGATGTACAGCTATGGGGTTCAAGGCACAGGAAGTGCAGTGCTATTTTACAGTAGGAATTCAAGGCAAAAGGTAACATTTTCCAGGAACTGCTTAGGCACAATTCACCGTTCTAGATGTTCTATCATTCCAGTCTTCACTTTAAGTTTTAAATTTTAGGTTCACTTTAAAACAACTGTTTGTTAGTTACTAAACAGCGTGGATAGAGGAATCTCCCCTGCCGACTATTTGTATTCTGACAGCTGCCCCCTGTGGCTGACGGAATACACAGTGAATGCAGATGTTTGGCTGCAGTCACAGTTGGCTGACAATTTTCCACCCAGCTCCATTGAGAAAAGTTGAAAACTCAAAATTATCTATCTCTCTATTTCTGTGGGTGGCCCTCTCTGCACCCCCCAGCTTGACAATTTTAACCAATGCATGCAGGAAACAGCTGAAATGTGATCAGTGTAAGGCCTGCTTTAGGGTGCCCACACACCTTACAATAATCACAGGAAATCCTGCGATCGTACAATTATCGTAAGGTGTGTGGAAGCCGTGCGACCTCTACTACTGTAAGGTCGCACGACTTAACTTACGAACATGTTCGAAAACCCACCGAACATCGTACGTGTGTTCGTAAGATAAAAGCCAGACGGGCCGGTGTGCGCAAGCGCACACTGCCAGTTCGGCATTGCGGTCATTGGAGGCCCGTCCCTCGGGGGCGCGGCTTGCAATCATCGCAAGTACGATCTGCCTGTCCAAGATAGGCAGATCGTACGGTTTTTTTTTTTTTTTTATTACCTTTCAACCATCGCAAGACAAAAGTCTTGCGATGGTTGTAAGGTGTGTGCCCAGCATTAGACAGAGATCACTTTATATGAATGCAGCTTTTAAGAATTTATAAGGTAGAATTAAAAGGACAGGATTACCTGCCTTAATTACTGCCCTTCATTATTTAAAGATTGAAATCATCTGGAAAGTTTACCAGATAAAAAAAGCAAAAACATGATGATGTAAAATTAGTTCTTTGGCTTATCCATGCCCAGGTATTTTCGGGAATTTGTACTGCCTTTGAATCTGCATCTGGTATCATGTATGTCATGTGCAAAGGTAAGTCACCTCAAATGTCTAGTTATAGCCATGGGTCCATATTCTCAAAAACAAAATCAAAGATAGTTTAGAGTTATGGGATCTGTTTGAGATCTACATCTGTATTAGACGTGTACACATACACTTTTTCTCCTTTTTAAATAAATAATATTACCTCATACATTTTAGAGCTCTTCTCTAAATATCTTTTGAAAGATTTTCATTCAACTTGAGAATATGGACTTTGGAATTCAGGCATAGATATATCAGTGAGTGTGTTTGTGTGTGCTTTAATCTACACTTTGGCTTTTTTTTCTTTTTTTTTTTTTCTATTAAAATAGATTCTATTTTCTTTGTTTAACTTGATTGACACCTAGCCTGCCTTGCATTTTCTTCTTTACGAGTGTGTGAGTGAAAGTGAGCTTCTATAACAATAACCTGTTTCTTAGATGCATGTAGCATCTACATCAATCATTTTAGTGGTAGGGGTGAATCCATTTGGTGAATTGAAATGAATGACAGAAACAGATCTAATTAGATCACTTGTATCAAATTGAGCGGCAGCGATACTGCCCGGGCCCCCCGCCGTGGTTTTCGGGGTCCCCCGCTCCTCTTGCGGACCCCTGACCACGGCATAGGAGCTCACCATAGAGCCCCATGAGCAGACTAAGAACGTCCGTTCTTCGTCTGCTGGGTGTGATTTACTGAGACCGTGGTGCTGTAATCACAGTGCCACCTGTCTCAGCTGTGACTAACTACAGCTGTCACAGAACCCCTGTGTCCTATGGTCCGGAGCGCCTTATAGAGCGCAAAATACGGTAAATACACAGATGACCTACATGGAAGCTGTTTTTACCTTCCACCTTCCTCTCCACCCCCAGCCTATAGACTAGGACACTGGAAGCAGCAGTAGACTGATAAGGTCTACTTGCATGCCCTATTTCAATACAGTACACTGAATTGGCTCTCAGTTCTTTCCCTCTCCTCATCAAATCAAGCCCAATTCAAGTAATTGACACTGATTGGATTTTTTTTTTTTTAAATACATTAAATGTTTTTGATAAATGCAATAATTTGTGTTTTAAGATTTGCCTGGATTTTAGCACAGGAAGTGGGGAAAGGCACAGTAAGAGATGGCATAATGGGACAAAATACCACTTTTGAATATGACTGCAAATACTGTTTACTCATCACATACTGAATGAAAACAAATTTGTAAATAGATTTCAGTTTATTCAAACCAGAGCACTTTTTAATGTGTTTTCAGTTATAGGAAGATAAACATTTTTAAAGGGTTACTCCACTTCTGTAGAATTAGTATGCTGCACTATCCATTTTTTGTGATTTTTTTTCTTTTTTGTAGTATTAACATCACTCTTCGCATCTCTGCAGCCAACTTTTCTAAATTGACAAAGAATGTGAAAGAGGCAAAGTGTAAGGGGGACTGTAGACTGTTGGAGCACTAATCATCCCTAGATATGTAGTTGGTTTAGAGCTACACCCCTGGCAGCTCTTCTCAGTACAACACCAGAAAGACCACCAGCAACCGGATATGGATACAGGAAATATAGCATCTATAATCCTTGTGTATATTCCAATACAAGCAGCAGGATGTAGCTTCTGCAATTAAGTTTGCTAAAATGTTGCAATGAAAGTAACCGCAAGAGGAAGATTCTCTTTTTTTTTTTTCCCCTGTCAAAAATGTGCTTTTAAAAAGATGTAACCTATATAACTGCACAAACCATTTTGTGATTTTAGTTGGGTCATCTTGCCATTTCAGTCTGCAGCCAGCTATCATTTCCTAGAACTGCTAAACCATTCAGATGTCTCATTCTTGTACACTTGATACAGAATGCCCCCAGAAATGTAATTTCTTGCTTTTGCAGTTGTCATAATAAGGTGGGGGAAAAACTACAGGTGAAACCATTACAACCCGGGGGGACTGATCATGTGACTAGAACAAGCACTCTCCCACATGGCATCCAGGGTGTAAAATACAGTGCAATGTAATGCGAGTTTCTGCTAAACAGATGGAATGAGTCTGCAATGACATTTGATAAAATCCTTACAATATACTGGACCTTGACAGGATTTTTTTTTATTTAACAAAAGTGGAGTCATGCTTTAAGACTAATTAGGGGTAGTGGTGCAGTAGTAGCATTTTTTTTTTGCAGCTCAGCCCTTGCATGTAATCCAAAGTGCTTTGGAATGCCAAGGTTCACATTCGCTTACAGCTTGCAGAAGTACACAACGCCTGTCTTATGCACAAGTGTATTTGCAGATACTGCATTTTAACTAGGTTGCAGGGACGACTGTTGCCTGAAAGCTGTTTTACCAGGCACCCTTGATTGCAGTTATGTGGAGTAGTCTGTTTTGGAAAATTTCAGCCAGTTTATTTTTGGGGCCTTTGTCAATGGGCTTTTGTTCACGTCGGATGGGTTTTGCATTCACATGCAAGTTTATTTTAATGCAAAACATGCTTGTAGCTGGTCATGAGGTCAACTGCAACCCATTAGGTCAAAAAGGACCGGCCAATAAATTCTGGATGATCTTGATAGTGTCAAGCGTATTCATTCAACCAAAGCCCATTGACACAGAACTTACTCCCATGTCTGTGTTGAGATGTGAGGAGTTGGGGTGTGTGCCTGCCATATACACATGTAAGTATCTAGGAAAAAAAAGTATTTTACCAGTCATCTGTTTCCTACCATCTGACAACCACCTAATATCTAGGGGCATCAGCTTGTTTCATATTTACCCATTTCACTGCAGATTGACTCAGTGAGGTTGATTTTTACTAAAGGCAAATAGGCTGTCCTCATTGTAACAGAACGTTCCCTTAGCTTAGTGAATGTGGTGAAAATTTACTGTGGAAAGAATACCCAATTATGTGCAAAATAAATAAAAACAATTTTTGCTTGCACACGATTGGATGGTGGAAGTCAGCAGAGCTTCACCTCATTCACTAAGCTAAGGGAAAAATTCCCTTGCAAAGTGAAAAGCCTATTTGCCTTTAGTAAATCAACCTCCTGTATTTCTTATTGTACTTGCATTATTTTCCCCTTCATTGCTGGATTTTAGGCACGGGTTCCTTGTAGAGCTTGTAAACTGCCGAGTTGTAAAAACGATAAAGTATAAATTCCCTTTCTGATATTTTTATATGTAAAACCATATACATTGTACTAGACATGCACTGCTTTTCTTTTATGTATCCATTATTTAAATGATTCACTTGTCTAGATATGGACACCTACTGAAGGTTGTGTACATATTGTATTTTAAATCTGGTTCCTTGTCAATGGCACCTTTTTTTGTTTCTTGGTGCATCTAGGGGGTCATAATGTCTTATCTGTGTTCTTTTATTGCAATGTCCATAAAGTGTCATTTACTTTGTAAAACGTTTACGAAAGAAATCAATATTTTGAGTCATTTATATCAGAGGTTGGGAGGTGGAGACTTGCAGGCTACCAGCACGTTCTTCTTGGCCTTCCTCCCTCTGATGTAGAGGATACACACACACACTGAAGGATGTTTGCAGTGTTCAATCTCTTCTTAATAGAAGCAGGCCTTCATATGCAGACATCATTGGTTTTCTCTTTTGATTACCTATACCTTTCATAATTTATATCAATATATTTCTACTAAATAAAATAGATTGGACTGCAAGACTTGTATGTGTGTTGAGATTTCCAATAATTTATTTGTAATCTATGTAGTGTTCGAAATGCATTTTATATATATTTTTCCTGATCTGCACTGTTAGGACATTTGATGCAAATACTTTTTTTGTAAAGATGTATGTCTCGGAGGAAATGGAAAGCTATGTGCCCTGTTATTTCTATTCTAAGATAAACTTCCAGGTCTTACATTCCTGAAAAGCTGTATTTGGAATGTGATGTTTCAACACCTCCTATCCTTCGTCAGTTTTACTTTAATGTAATAAGGCTATACAGCGCTCCTGTATTAAATATGAAGGATAATAAAAACTCTACCTTCCAATTGTACATGTTCCTGTTTTGTGTATGTGTAATTATATGTACCTATGCCATACCAGCAATAAAGAACCTGATGCCACCAGCGGGTCCCGCCCACATCAACTCCCTGGGTGCTGCGATACCCCAGCCATGCTAGGCTAAATCCAACATTTACAAATAGGCAGGGCACATCTAGAAATGGGAGGTTTATTAGAATGCAGTACATGTAAAACAGCAGTCTTGAAATGCTTTGACGCATTTCATGATGTAGTGACTAAATGTGATGTCACAAACTGTGTCAAGGAATTCTAAGACTGCTGTTTGCTACATATTGTAAATAAACTTTCTGCTTTCTAATTGGAAACCCCCTCCTTTTCATACTTCTATGGGATGGTACAATCTATTGCAGTAATGTGACTTGCCACTGTTTACACATTTCTGAGGACTTTTTGGGGGGGGCTTCAGTTCTACTGTAGCTTTTTTTTTAACTTAAGCCTAAGGCTGCATTCACACCAGGGCAACAGTGTTTCAGCGCGTGTTCTGCGATTTTTGGAACAATGTTTTTGCATGTTTTTATGCCCAAAACACGCTGAGTGCATTTCCATTGAAGTCTATATGGAAAATGTGCTGATAATAGCTCAGGGAGCAAATTGGGCGACGGGCAGATTAAACCACGTGTTTGAGTGAACAGGCCCCATAGGAATGACTGGGTTTTTAAATGTTGGCTTTTCAGGGCGGAAAAATGTGTGTGACAAACGCCCTGGTGTGAATGGGGCCTTAAAGGAAACGTCTACAAAGAGGAATACAGAGGATGCTATTGCTGACGTCCTTAAAAAGCTTGCTACCTGACTCTCTTGCTTCAATATTTTGAGATGCTGACCTGGAACAAGCATGTCGATCTGTATGAAGCAAGAACTTGATATGTATACTTATTTTGAATTGGTGATTTAGAAAGTACTAAATTCCCTAAAATAGTATAACAACTAGCTGACTGGCATTTCCAGAAGTAGAGATTAGCAATAGCAGCTTCCCTATTTAGTATGCTAAATAAAAGCCTATGGTAGTTTTTTTTATTTTGTTTTTCTTTAAAACATACCAAATGCAGGAGTAGGGAGTACCAGACTAAAGCAATGGTGGTGAGTCATGGTACAAATATTGACTGCCTTCATAGATTTTCCAGCCATTCCCATTGGCACATTCTACACATTACCTGTTTGGGATATCTACTCTCTCCCGGTCACAGTGACACACAGGAAGTAAGCAAAAAGCCCAACAGGTTATTCTCTAAACTAAAACCAAAGATTCTTCTTTCACAAAGCCATGATGCTCTGTGTCCTTCTGACAACATTGTAGTTTTAACATGTACATGAAGGCAAAGTGAATACAACTAGTGTGAGCTGAGAAATAGGTGTTTTCTAATAAAGCTCTAGAATAGGTTGCTATGGCTTGCCTTCAAATAATGCCAATTGCTTGACCATACATTAAGTCATTACCTGGAAGAAGTATAAGATAAAGATCTTTGACTTTCAGGGAGTCAAAGGACTGAAGCCAAACCGGTCAACATAATCAACAACTACCCTTTTCAGGAGGAGGTCAGCTGTTACATCACCCATATTTCTTTTATTACAGGTCAAACACATTGTAGCCCATGCAGCTGTAAAAGGCCCACAATTGCCATTTATATGCTTTATACTTAACCGCTATGAAATGGCAGCCCCAATCCTAGAATTGCTTATGTGTTGCCTAACCATCTTTGAAAGAAAACAAAGCCACTAGTGCCAGGAGGATGGGTTTGGCTTATGTAAGGTTTACAATCTTGGGACAAGCCAAGTTTTGAAACTGTATCTTGGAGGTCACTTTAGGTAGCTTTTGCCAGAAGAAAGTCACCAATCCATCCACAAATAACATCACATTATGCTAGTGCGTAGAGCAATCAATGTTGAAATGCATGTTGCATCACATTTTTTTTAGACCATCAATATGAGACCTTCTGTTTCTCAAATTGCTGAATGTGTTTACAGCGGACTAACAGAAAATTAGTAGTGGGCCATTTACTGGAAAAATGTCTAGTCCAGTAAAGTATGGCAACAAATTCACCAAATTGGTACACCAATACCGTTTGTTATGAACTTAAACATGGCCTCTATAGAAGGGACCCGTGTCTGCAAGTGTCTTTTTTTTTTTTTTTTTTTTTTTTTTAAAGGAAGCAAATGGCTTGCTACTGGTAAGGGTATCGCTGAAAGAGTGTGATCCATTAGACCCCATGGAAGATATTCACTGATCATCCATAACATTATGACCACCCATCTAATATTGACTAGGTCCCCCTTTTGCCACCAAAACGGCCTTGGTCCATAAAGGCATAGACTCCACTTAACCTCTGAAGGTATGCAGTGGTATATGGCACTAAGCTGTCAGCAGCAGATCCTTTAAAGTCCTGTAAGTTGTAAGGTTGGGACTCCATGGATCAGACTTGTTTTTCCATCACAGACGCTTGATTGGATTGAGATCTGGAGAATTTGGAGGCCAAGTGAACACCTCCAAACTCGTTGTGTTCCTCAAACCATTCTTAACCATTTTTGCAGTGTGGCAGGTTGCATTATCCTGACTAAAGAGGCCACTGCCATCAGGGAATAATTATATACCCATGAAGGGGTGAACTTGGTGAGCAACAATGTAACATCCATATGAATAGCAGGACCCAAGGTTTCCCAGCAGAACATTGCCCAAATCTTTACACTGCCTCTGTCATCTTGCCTTCTTACTATAGTGCATCCTGGTGCCATCTCTTCCCGCAGGTACACCACACACACCCAGCCATTTCTTCACACGTGAGGATGTTGGGGGCGCTGAGCTGCAGAGGAGCATCGCGTCACTGCTGCTCCGGTGGGCGGCGCTCCAGGTGGGGTCCTCTGGGCAGTCGCCGGCCACCTAAATGAGGACCCCACCTGGAGCGCCGCCCACCGAAGCAGCAGTGACGCGACGCACGGCAAGTAAACAAAAAACAGCGCAAGCTTCGGCGCTATGTATCGGGGCATTTTGACAAAATGCCCTGTATCGGTCCCGAAACCAATGCTAGTATCGGTACATCCCTAGTCCTGACCACTGCAGACCGAGAACATCCCACAAGAGCTGCAGTTTTTGGAATTGCTCTGACCCAGTTACCTAGACATCGCAATTTCCCCCTTGTCAATGTTGCTGAAATCCTTACACTTGCCAATTTTGTCTGATTCCAACAAAACAACTTCAGGGACAAAATGTTCACTTGCTGCCCAATATATCCCACCCACTTCCAGTTGCCATTGTAACAAGAAAATCAATATATTCACTTCCTCTCAGTGGTAATGTTTTATGGCTGATCAGTGTATATATGTCTAGACATTTTGGCACACCTTTGGTTACAATCCAATCCCATAAAACAGCTCTTTTGGTTCACAACATAAAAACATTTGCTAATGTTTTTCACAGCTACTGTATACATGTAAAATATTTTACTATGTAGATAGACTGGTTACAAAATGTGAACAAATGCTTGCTGTATGAACAGAAATTACTAGAACCATATACTGTAAATATACTTAAAATACATTTTAATTTCTAAATGTCTTTAAAGGGGGGCAGATCTGAATCGGCAGTGAAAAGGTTTATACTCCAATATAAATTTGGCCTTTTTGAATTCTTGCATTTTAAAGTCTCTTTTTAAAGGTAATTTGTTCCTGATGTCAACTTCTCTTATTGTGAGTTACACTTTCAATAACCTGAAAATAAAAGGAGTCTAAATGTCTCCCATTTTCTCTAAGGAAATGTTTGGATAAATTAGAGGGATGGACATATGGATTATTGGGATCTGGAATATGCACGCCCATTCTTTTCCTCAACAGTGTGGTGCATCCAACATACAGCTCCTTATACCACATGATGGGTTTTGCAATTGGCATAACTGGTGAATTGTTGTTTTACCTGTAACCATAAATGCAACATGTTTGCCTGAATGATGCTACTGTGTAAATGACTATATATATATATATATATATATACGTTAATAACAGTAAATGGTGCTGTGTTGTGTTTATATGCACTAAAAACAGGTCAAAAGACGCCAGCAAGAAGGTGAAGGGCTCATTCACACTACGTGGCTGACTTACTAAAGTAGCTGAGAATCTTCACTCAATATTCACTTCAAGTTTCAATCACGTGTAGATGAAATCTATAAACAGAAACTTGCCTTTGACATGATTGGATAATTAAAGTGAATCTTTACACAATTGGTTGAGTGAAGATTCTCAATTCCTTTAGTAAATGAACCTCTATGAATTGTGGTAACACACACCGTTGCATGCCTTTTAAGTATGCCCATTAGGGCAATTTGAATAGGCTGGCAGCACACTTTTAATACATAAAAGAGCATACCAGCACCATTTAATTTTTTTTACAGCAACGCAACACACAGATTAACATGTGTGTTTTTACTGCATATTTCTTTTATGTGAAAGAGTGGGAAAAGGAATTGAATTGCTCCCTTTCCACTGAGATCTCTTACGTGTTTCATCCTGACACATAAGCTTTATGGCCAGTAGATTACAAAAACATAATTTTAAATTAACAAGATGGTTATCGCTGCCCTACTAGGTTGCACTCCATTTTCCCCCAGTTTATCTAAAGCACATCGCAGAGTCAAGTTGTCGTGCCCTTGGGGTGGGTGCCCCTGCCCCCCTTTGTCTTGTGTCTTCTAACTTTCTTTTCTATGGTGTTTTTCCCTGTCACTTTATTTTTCTTTGGATGCTGGCTCTCCTGGGGAAAAAAAAACGTGTGCATTTCTCCCTTTTTTTTGCCACTGATCATGGAGTTGCTTTTGACCTGAAAGAACTCTAGTCTGCATGCTCTGCAATGTCTCTGGGGCCCTGGGAGTTTTGTACACTTTGGGTGGGGGAAGAGACGTTGCTAGGTACACTTTGATCTTGGATTGTATGTTTTCTCTTATTGGATCTTTTGTGTACTACCTTGTTCTCTGCACCAGCATATAACCGGACGGATGCTATGGAACTGGCTCTCCCAGATGGCGCTGACAAGTATAGGAAATTCCTATACTCATCAGCGCCATCTAGGGCATCAGCTGGATGGAGGATTCATAAATGAAGCCCATGGTGTCTTGAGGTACAGGACTATTTGAGACAACTTGGTCCAATGTGTTCTGATGTTTAGAAGGAAACCGTTTGATGGCAGTTTATTGTCCAAGGAAGTTTTTCTCATATTCTATGTTAATTCACAATTGCATTTGAGCAACAACTTTTTTTGCCTAATTGTACAAATATATTATTCAGGTGGAATGGAAAATGGTGTGCCACAACATTCAGTTCTGTTTGTATGTGTGGTTTCTGTGTACATTTTCTTATTGCTCTATCACACAATCCGGATGTTTGACACAGGTAACAAATTAAGATTTAGCAATACATTTTGTATACCAAGTCTCATATGGCTCTGATATATGGGTATATGGCGAGCCTTATGCAGGCCATACACTTGGCAATTTTGCTGTTTTCAATCACATTTTAAGCACAAATGTTTCCTGGTTTCAGACGCCCAAACAATAAAAATGATAGGGTGGACCTTTTGTTAGGGAAATGTGATGTTTTCATGTATAAAGAAGCCGGAGGTAGATGAAGCAGGCACCACTCTTGAGAAAGCCAGTGTATGATGAAACTCATCGGGAAGAGCCTGCTGACGTCACATCTGCTGGGACTTACAGAGGACTGGATGTTTGTTCATGTTTTGAATCTCAAAATGTATGTTTTGTGTAAGTGCACCTGTTTTAGTACTTTCATTTCAATAAAGTTTTGCACCCCCTTGGTTCTCCTGAACCGAAGGGGTCCTGGTGCCGAAGCTAGCCGAAGGATCGGCCGAAGCTACGGCCAGATCCTTCGGCAGCTTTGTGAATAGACCCCTATGTGCACCTTTTTGTTGGTTTGTACATGATGGGTTATGAAGAGCATTGTCATCAGATGGAAGTTGCCATTTGTGTATGTCTATACAAAGTCACACCATTTCTGGTGGGTTCACAAAGAAAAGGAAAACACACTAGAGTAAACAATCACTGGTGGGTATCTTTGGAGTGTGATTGATAAGAGGAAGTTGAATTTTAAGCAATCAGAGAAGTGCAGTGAAGTGAATCAATTTATCTATATGCATTTTGGGACTCACTGATATTGTCACAAGTGTTATTCTTACACATTGGATGTTTGTGAGGGGAGTCTTCAACTAAGAGCGCTGTTATTATTTTTGAATAATAAAAATTATAGGGGAAATCAATTGAAACACCATTTTGGGAGAATTTCGGGTGCTTTCAGTCAATTTTTTTCAATAATTCAGTCACCAGGAACTAGAAGACAATTGTGGTTAAACGTTGATTAAAAGCCACCAAATTGAGACAAAATTGCCTGGTATGTGGCCAACATTTATAGGCTTTCTGTAATCCAACAGATTAGAATGTATTTATTTATGCAGATTTCTTGGCCTTTTGGAAAACCCTGCCATGTATTCAGCATTTGTGTGCTGGCATTCTACAGCCTCAGATCAGTCAGCCCACTCCTGCTCCGTCCACATCCTGTTTTGTCAAAAACTACAGCCAATGATAAAGGAGATATCCTTCTGATAAAGGCTTGTTATGCTGACCCTCTGGCCCGAATTACTGACCTAATGCAGTTTAGGAGCTCTGACTTCACTTTTGGGTTCCTGGTTTACTGACTCGAATGGTGCTGAAATCAATAGTATGACAGACCACTTGTATTTTCAGAAGAGGTGAGCTATTGCAGCCTACAAATTTATTTCATGTCGGGTATTGTTTCATAATAGGAAGACCAGTATTTTGTATAGAAAAGATTATATTTAAACACTCACCTCAGTCTTCTGTGATTTTTGATGCCATTCTATTCTTCAGTGGAACATGGGACAAATTAGTTCAATGATTATGTAGGCAAACTTTTCCAGTGGTATTGCTCTATGGTTTATGTTTTTTACTTCTAAAGTTTATGACCCTATTTATGATAATATGTTGTGTCCCAAGTCAGATTCTGGAGAGCTTCCTTTCCAGTAATAGAGAAGGTCAGCATACTTTGTGTAGTTAGCTTGGCAAGGGCATCTAATTATAGGACTCCATCCAGCCTTTCCAAACATTTATAAGAAACATTACAGTGAATATTGAAGTGCCGCTATAAACATGCCCTGAAAGTGCAGGGTGGCTGCTTGAAAATGTACTTCAGAGGTAGAATGAGGCTGCTTGCTTTTTAAAAAAAAAAAACACAATTAAATTTTGGTCCAAGATCTGTGCAGCTCATTTTTTTTTCTTGAGAACATGATCACATCTCAATATAATGTTCCATTTCATTTTCTATTCCTACCATTACCTTATTCCAGACATTGCTATACCTTTTAATCAAACCTGATTGAGAACCCATTATGTTTTCATGCTTCGAGACCCATATCAAGCCAGACCTACTGCTATAATAGGGGCAAATACATTTTCCATGACAATAGACAGTGTTCTTTTCACAAATTACTAAAAGTAGAACAGAATATGAAGAGACAGTTGCCTTTTTTTCCAGCTGTTAGTATGCCATATAGTCCTTGACACTATTACTATGGCATGCAACTTTACTTTTTTTTTTGCTCCAAAGATACAGTATGTGGCACTACGGTGATACTGGTAGCAGTGTTCATTAAACCCAACTGGAAGCCAGCATTATGTGGATGAGCTTTAATTCCACAAACAAACCTATAGAATAGGCCTTTTGGACTTGCTTTTGGACTCCTTATGGCTTTAGTGCAGGGGTAGCCAAACTCCGGCCCTCCAGCTGTGGTGAAACTACAAATCTCATGATGCATCTCTCTCTGGGAGTCATGGCTGAGATAATCTTGCAATGCCTCATGGGATTGGTAGTACCACGACATCAGGAGGGCTGGAGTTTGGCTACCCCTGCTTTAGTGCCATGCAACTGTCTATGCACAGCTGCCCTCCCGATAGAGGAAAGCTAAAATGCAGGGATCCCAACTTGTCGAAACTCATTTCAGGGAGGTGCCCTCTCCATTTCCAGTGGGAGGAGGGTTGAGTGGGTGGTGTGGGGGAGGATAGGGAAGAGAGCTCCTCCCTGAAAAGATAGCAGAGGAGCTATTGCTTCCCCTGCTATCTGCAGTCTTTTTTTTTTGCATTCTGACAGCGGCCGCCTTAAGAGAAAAACAAAACAGATCGCAGGGGAATGAGTCAGCCCCTAATGAATAGCTAGGCTCCAATTGGCCATTTCAAGTTGCAATAGCAGGCTGGCTATTGTACCCACCCACTGCTGCTGTCGTCAATCAGCAGAGGAGGACCTGAAGGAGAACTTCAGCTGAAAGGGCCGGGTTTGCATTCCATTTGGACCTGTCTGCAGCTTTCAATTTATATTGGATGCAAATGTAACTGTACTTTACAGAATTAATTGTAAAGGAAGGCATTTAAACATTATGTGACACCAAGTGGTGAAGTGAGACAATACATTTTTATCATATGAGGTTACAGCCCAATTTTCACAATTTTAACTTCCTGGGTCCTTCAACCCACTTCCTCTAAAATACCCCTAGAGGGGGCATTACCACAGCACCCTGCACTCACAGTATCAAAATGGCATAGAAGTCATCGTCACTCTCCATGGACTATCCACCACTGTTGTGCTATTCAGACGTTGTTCCACACAAATTAAAGGGCCCAAATCATGCCAGGAAAACATGCCCCAAACCATAACACTGCCCCCACCAGCTTGAAGGGTTGTACTCATGCATGTGGGGTACCTGCTTTCATGCTGTTTCCGCCAAATTCTCACTCTGGATTTTCAACCCAGCTCCTTTGATGAAAGTCAATAAAAAAAATCAGCATTTGTAGAATGGCGTTGCATTGCTAACTCAGCAGAACTCGGCTGAAGCAGCGTATGGCTAGCTTAACTGTGACAGTGATTCTGAAAGATTGGTAAGAAGCACTATTAGCAGACCTGAACAAGCTGTCAGTAAACCATGTAAATTTGAACTTCTTAAAGAGAATGAATTGACACCATTAAACAGATATAATGGCATTGGCTAATTACGAGAAATGTGCAATATTAGAAAAGTAAAACAGACTTGATTGTGCATACTTTGTATTTAAAACATTTTTTTGTCTCAAAGCAAAAATAAATAAACTATCTTAAACTTCAAATGGGGGGCTTTGAAAATAGAGGAAAGAATAATTTAAGAATTAGGGGATTGCCTGAGTTTATTTCTGAGGTAGAAATTATACCTCCAATACAGAAACTACTCACTTCAATTTTAGACATATTAGAGGATAGCCCATACAAAGAGCCCATGTAATGAAGTCAAAAGCAGCTCCACAGGAGAGTCCTAGAGACATTTTAAATGTAGCCCCTAAATACATATGTTGCTACGTGGATAACTAATATTCTGATTGTAAATAGTTAATTGGCCTGTGATGCAGAGACTTGTGGGAATTGCAGTGCAAAGACTGAGACAAGCCGTGCTGTGAGAGGGTGTGCAGACTGCAATTCCCAGGAGGCTGTGTGTCTAGGGAGAAGCAGTGAGTCTGGGCTGGGGCTGCTGAGCTGGCAGTTCGGGAGAACTGAGGGAAGGAGAGAGACCTGTGCGGCTGACGCAGAGGGCCCACAGACTCTGTCTGCTCTGAAAAGGAGAGCGGCTAAAGACCCTTCAGAAAAAGAGGGGCTCCATCCTGGTCTGTTGCACTCAGGGCCGTTTGAATGATTGCTCCAGCGGGATGCAGCATCACTGATGATACAGTTGGGATATCGCAGCCTGGACAAGCAGCCGAGCCGGTGCAGGGAGAGAGAGAGAGAGAGAGAGAGAGAGATCCAAGAGGGCCTAACAGTCTGTGAGAGGTCCACAAACATTTACAGATAAAGTTCACCAGCATCTTCCTGTGACCAGAGATCGCCTTCAAGGAGAAAGCAGATGACCTCAGGAGCAGCAAAAGTGTTGCCTTGAGGGCAAGGGGTCATCTGTCTCTCACTGACGGACATCATCTCTGCAAGACTGACTGGGAAATGGCGAGAGGCCTTTGGCCAATTTGTGTTGTTTCTGCAATTTACATCTTCAACACATCATGGGCCTCAACAATGGCTAGCCTAGCTTATTGCTACTGGCCAGTAGTATAGAGAGTTTCAGATGAATTGGGACTTGTGTATTAATAACCAAGTGCTCCAAGTCAAAGATACTGCAGTTCTGAGATAGTTCAGTGCTGTACACCTCAGCATATAGATAGCTGCGGTTGATCAGTGTCTGAATACTCACTGTAAACTGGTGACTGTTGTTCTTTCAATTACTGTGTCTCTATATGCAGTGCCTGACAGAATCGATATATATTTACTCAGTAAAGCTGCTTATAAAACTCTCCAAGGTGTGTTGGTGTGCTGTGGATCCTGTTTTGGGCGGTTCCTTTTGGCTTGGGGATAAAAATACCTGGGCTTTTCTGGTGGTTCCTTTGGGGGTGAGCGCTACATAAGTAATGTCATTTTACAGAATTTACTATCAAGAAAGAAATCATGAGGAGAGTAAAAGGTGTCACATTTTCCTATCTCAGAAAGTTGGGATGTATGGATATACGGCAGGAATAGGCAACCTCGGCACTCCAGCTGTGGTGAAAGTACAAATCCCATCATCCTTCTGCCTCTGGGAGTCATGTCTGTGGCTGTCAGTCTTGTAATGCCTCATGGGCCTTGTTGTTTCACAACAGCTGGCGTGCTAAGGTTGCCTACCATTGATATTTGACATTCATTTGCCAGGAGTCTGCAGCCAGCACGCCATTCTCGCCTTGGAGGGAAGGATGCTATAAAAGGGTATTAAATAAAAATAAAAAAGCATGAGCATGAGCATGTAATGAGCGGTGTGCCTCAGGGTTCTGTGCTGGGTCCCATATTGTTCAACTTATTTATTAATGACATCGGGGAGGGTGTTAACAGCGATATTTCCGTGTTTGCGGATGACACCAAAATTGGGAGGGTAATAGACACGGACTTAGACACTATAACATTACAGGAGGACCTGGATAAAATAGGGGAGTGGGCATTAATGTGGCAGATGAGGTTTAATGTCGATAAATGCAAAGTAATGCACTTTGGAATTAAAAATAAACAAATGGGTTATACAATTATGGGTATGCCGCTGGGGAAGTCAGAAATGGAGAAGGATTTGGGGGTCATTGTAGACCACAAACTGAAAGGTAGTTTGCAGTGCCAGGCTGCTGTAAACAAAGCTAGCAGGGTCTTGTCCTGTATTAAAAAGGGGATGTATTGCAGGGACAAGTCTATAATTTTGCCACTTTATAGATCATTGGTTCGACCTCATCTGGAGTACGCGGTCCAGTTCTGGTCACCAGTACTAAGAAAAGATGTCCTTGAGTTGGAAAAAGTCCAGCGAAGGGCAACCAAACTAATTAGGGGTATGGAGGACCAGAGCTACGAGACGAGGCTACTAAATTTAAACATGTTCACATTAGAGGTGAGGAGATTAAGGGGGGATATGATTTCCATGTACAAAATGTTTAATGGTGGTAGCAACATTAGCGATAAACTGTTTAAAATTAACTCCGTTACAAAAACTAGAGGCCATCACCTAAAATTGGTGGAAAAAAAATTCCAGCACAAGGGGCGAAGGGGGTTCTTCACAGTAAGATCAGTTAGGGTCTGGAACTCACTGCCACAGGCGGTGATTTCAGCAAATAATGTGGAATTGTTCAAGAAACTTTTGGACGATTTCTTAAGGGACCGTAATATACAGGGGTACGGGTACTCCTAGAATGAGATCCTAATAGGTTGGACTTGATGGACTAATGTCTTTATTCAACCTCAAATACTATGAAAAATAAAATGAGGGAATTAGCAAAATGAAGGTGAAGGTGAATTTTTACACCAACTTTTGTTACTTCTAATGGAATATTGCCATCTAGTGATCAAATAGGATAATATTCATTATAGTGGTGATCGCTCCTAAACTATTCACAAAATACTCCCCAAGCAGTTTGTTATTAACCTTTTCTTCTCTTCATTATTGACCGCAGTCTGAACTCGTTACTTAGTCTATGGATACACAGTAAATTGTAGAGGACGACAAGGCTTGGGGGTTGAAGGCCGATCTATTTCCCACTCTTTGGGTTTTGGTCCCCTTAAGGGCCACCAGAGGGTTAATCTTCCTGCCACCGGAAGCAGTTTAAAAGCAACACCAGAGTGGAGTGTGTGAGTTGAGGAAACAGTGTGGCTAGTTAGAGTCCTGCTAGATTGCTGTGCTGCTGTGCTTCAGAACTAATATTCCTGGGAAGGGATTTCCCCAGGTTTGGGAATTGTTGTACAACAAGTCGGTGAGACACATTTATGTTTTGTTATTTGTGCTGAAGATACAGACTTTTACTTGAAGATAAGTGTATATTTGTGTTTACTGTTTTTGGCTGCCCTGCAGAGGAAAATAAAAGCAAAACCCTCTGTGCGAGTGCTCTGTGAGCTCCCCAACTTCACAAGTGGTGGAGAATGCGGGCAGGATGCTATCTTTCGCAAGTGGTCTTTTCTGTGAAAAACTGACATTTAAAGGCGGCGTACCATTTGCATGTCCTGGGCTAAGGCTGCGCTAAAGTCCACAACCATGGAGGAGCTGATTAAGCAGCTGGCCTTAGCTAATGGGCAGGTGCAGCCCCGCCATTAGGAGGCACTGGCTCAGCAGCGACAAGCCCTGACACAGGCTGGCGCAACCCAGCAGGAAAATACTTGTTTGCTGGCTGCACAACTTACAAATTTTTACAAACATGATATTATATATATTATACTTAATACTGCAAAAATGATATTAAATTACAGAAAGTCACAGATCGTCCATCTAATAAAGAATAGATGCAAAAGAGATTACCAATATTTAGGCTTTGGAGAGAATATAGTTGAAATCACAAAAAAACATCAACAAAAACTGGAATAATTGGGAGAACTTTATTCAACATATTGATTTTTACTTACATTTTTTATTGTTGTCTTTATGATCAGTATTATAGAAAATAATTGCCCATTTTGTATGTTTAACTCACCGCTTTCTTCTGGGCATGGTTTAACATGCTGTATTTTGTGACCATGAATATACATTTTCATACCCATGTATATTTTTGTATACAGTGACATGTAATATTACAAAGCTCATTTGTACCTTTCTCTCCTTTCTTCTCTGCTTCCTTCCACTTATTCTAAATCTGATGTTCTGTCAAAAGCACAGTATTGGGATGAATTACAGCTGTATTTTGCAAATGTATGACATTTTCTGGATAAATAAAGAAGTTAAAAAAAACTTGTTAGCTGGAGCTGGGCTGTTTTTTGCTTACTTTAACCCCTTCATGACTGAGGCCTTTTAAAAAAAAAAAATTGCACCCATGTTATATTCCACATTTAGGCCGGAAAATGACTTAAAACCCCCAAACATTATATATTTTCTGAATGCCAAGACCCTATAGAATAAAATGGTGGTAGTTGCAAATTTCTATGTTGCGCAATATTAGCGCAACTCCTTATTAAACCCCAACATTTAGTGAAAAATTTAATTAAATGCCCCAAAACACAACAAAATACCCATTTTTTTAATGAAATATAAAAGATGAGGTTACAACGAGTAAAACGATACCCAACATGCCCAGGTAACAAATTGTGTGCGTCCGTGAAACGGCAACAAACTGCAGTACCCCAAAAAGTCCATAGAAGACGCTTTAAAAGCCCCCACAGGTCATCAATTTAGAGATACCCCAAAATACTGGCCCTAGAATTATTGCTCTCACTCCGGCGTGCGCGGCGATACCCAACATGTGTAGCGCGTTCGTCGTTTTCATAGGTAGGCGCACCCGACGCGTGTTTACGTGGGGACGCGCGTGCTCACGGGATTGTAACCTGGGCATGTTGGGTATCGTTTTACTCGTTGTAACCTCATCTTTTATATTTCATTAAAAAAATGGGTATTTTGTTGTGTTTTGGGGCATTTAATTAAATTTTTCACTAAATATTGGGGTTTAATAAGGAGTTGCGCTAATATTGCGCAACATAAACATTTGCAACTACCACCATTTTATTCTATAGGGTCTTGGCATTCAGAAAATATATAATGTTGGGGGGTTTTAAGTAATTTTCAGGCCTAAAATGGGGAATATAACATGGGTACAAAAAATTTAAAAAAGGCCTCAGTCATGAAGTGGTTAATTTGCCAAGCAGGTTTCTCCTTGCCCCTGAGTAGTACGCGTAGCACATACCATTGCATTGTGCTTTTAGAACCAGAGATCTTCTCTGGCAATGTCATCACCTTTTTTTTTTCAAAGCCTTTCTTGCCTGTTTACTTTTTCTCAGCTTCATCATTTCTACTCCTACCAGCTTTATCATTTCTACTCCTACCACAACACCTCCTTTCTTCTGCCACAATACCGCTTTTGCAACTTCCTCAAAGCCAAACGTGTTCTTTTAATATATTTCCAAAAAAGCAAGCTGCTGTCTTTGTATAAGATTACTGATTACTTTAAAAGCCAGACCTATAAATAAGACCAGCCTGAAGTCTAACCTAATATTACCTAACCTAATATTAGTAGCCCATAATATTCTCCCACAGATATTCTAAAATGTAGCCTAGTACAGTATAATGTTTGGGATCAGTTCATGATGTGCACTTTTTATGAGCATACAGCTACCGGTAGATCCAGCACTGTAAAGCCTATGCTGATACTTTGATAGCACCATTCCCTATTATTTGAAATCAGTAATCTATCTGTCATCAATGTTTTTTTCAATGTGATAAGTGGTGCCATCTTGTGGATAAGGAGTATTAACACAGCATCTTTGTTATTGCAGCATAGTTAAAAAAAAAAAAAGGAAAAGCAACAGGTGTGACAATTGTGATATCCTGTATTTTCTTGACTGGTATGTTACTGTTTGCAGTGAAGGTGAAGCAAAGCCTATGGGAAAAAAACTACAGGTCTAATGTCAAGAATGTAAAGAACTCCAGGAAATGTAAAAATGAACCCTTGCAGTGAGGCTTCCTCTGCACTGCAAGAGTTAACTGCTCATTTTGGCCTGGGGGTTAAAATAAAGAAAATATACCCTGATCCTCAGTCCCACTTGGCTGCTAGACCAGTCCCTGCAGCCTCTTCTCCCCCAGGTTGCAGCGGTCTAAGGACCTGTGACATCATCACATCTACTGCAGCAGCATTGGATATGAGGAGACTGAGGGATATTTCACTGCCAGAGTGAAGGGGGAGAGAGGTGAGTGGCCACTGCAACAGGACTAAGGATCAGGTGAGACTGAAATGAGCAGTTAACTCTTGCAGTATGGGGGTAGCCCCACTGCAAGGATTAATATTTAGATTTTCTGGAGTTCCTCTTTAAGAGCTTCTTGAATGTGAGCAGGCGTTTAAACATTTTCTTTTAGCCCCGCCCACTCGTGCACACCGAGGGGGCGCACACCAGCGGGAAAAGCTAGTGATCTCTGCTTCATCAGCGTCTTTGTGAGTCCTTAGTAGACATTAGGGATCTTAAAGAGGTCCTGTCACATCCTCTTTCTATCACCTAGGGGGCTTCTTAGCCCCCTATAGGATAACAATAAAGTCAGAGCTGAATACTGAAAAATGGCCCTGCCAGGAAGGGGGTCTAAACACCTGGTCTTGAAGTGGTTAAAGGAGAACTATGAGGTGAGTGAAAATCACTTCCCCTTCATATTTCGAGCCGACTTGTGACAATGAAACTGTCACACGTTTTCTCAATAGATCGGGAAATGAGCAAACACATAGCGTTGCTCGCTCACTTTTCGATCATGTTCCTGCAGAGAGCCGTGACTGTCAGTCACGGCTCCCTGCAGGGATTCCCCTTCCCCACTCCGATCCTCCTGCGCTGACTGGAGGAACGGACGAGGGAGGGGGCGGGTACCGCTGGCTTGGTCTCTAGATAGGCAGAGTCAGCTGTCACTCACGCAGCTGGGTGGATCTCGACAGTCATGTCGGGATCCGTCCCGGCTGCGGCGGTCTCATTATACCTCGAGCTGTAGCTTGCGATATACTGAGCTTTGGGTGACGGGTTGACGCTAGTATATGTCCTCCTGTGACCCTTAAGAGAACTATGGGGAAAAACACTTACCCCATAGTTCTCTTTTAAGTGAAAAAGTAAAAAAAAACAAAACCCAACAACAAAATTGTCCTCCGCCCCACATACACACACAAACATGTGTTGGGTGTACCCACATTACACCGCACATGTTACATATCACCACGTACGTCAGAGTGTGAGCAAAAATTCTAGGGCCATCAGTCACTGATAACACTAAACCGATGAACAATAAAAGCTTTTAAAGCATCATCTTTGGCCAATTTTGGGTATGGCGATGATTCTTTGCGATTTCGCGGGTGCGCGCAATTTTAAGGCTTGAGATGTTTGGTGTCTATTTAACTGATGTGACCCCATCTTTTATATTTTACAACAAAAATAATAAATGTTTCCTAACATAATGTATAAAAAAACAGTGGTTTTTTTCAAAATTTTCAGTAATTTTTCCTTAATAGAGTAAACAATATGAACTCCGCAGTGATGATTAAATACCACCAAAAGAAAGCTCTATCTGTCCCCCCAAAAATTTGTAAAATTAATTTCAGTACAGCGTTACATGACGGAATAAATGTCAATGTACTGCAGAGCTGAATGCTGAAAAATGGCCTGGCAAGGAAGTGGGTGTAAAAACCCCGGTCTTCTAGTGGTTAAGGTATTGAACTATGTTTCTGTAGGCGGGCATCTAAAAACTTGCTGCTGGGCATGTGTCTGTAAAGGCTTCAGTAAAAGAGAGAACCCAGTGCTTGATAGAACCATTGTTTCATTGCGTAACAACGTATTCTTTATTTGTCTTTCAAAATGGCAATGGGCTTGATTTACTGAGGGAGAAGAACCTGTTCACTTAGCTTAGTAAGTAGAGTAAAGCTGTGTTCACTTTGAATACCTAATCACGTGATAGGGAAATTAAAAAACAAAACTATTGATTACACATGATTTTACAATTGACGTGAACACCACCTTGCCTCATTTACTAAGCAAAGTGAACACAAAATTCACAAAGTGAACATGCTCTATTCCATTAGTAAATCAAGCACACTATTTCTCCTGGAAAATACAAAATATAACAGGTGTTTGTGAAACTGAAATTCAGGGTACTAAATAATAATAAAGCAGGCCAACCGAGAGGACATATCTACTGTCTTTTATCCTATAGTTATTGTAAACAAGAAATATAGGAAGTAAAATGGAGCTTGTGTTTCTCCCTAGGTTCCAGCCTCTGATAAAGGTTGCATCTGCTGGCATGGTAGTGGTGTCATTTTGTTGTAGAAAATGCTGTAAGCTTCTTACCACATATGCACTGCCAATTTGTCACAGACCAGTCAAGGCCAGAGGTACTCTGCCCACCAAGGTCAGGCTGAATCATAGACTGTACAGGAGGGGCAAGTGGTCCACTGTAGCAACACCACTGCTTGCACACACAGACAGGGTAGTCTAATGCCAGGCACATTCATTTTAATTATTTTGGATGCCTTTATTGCTTTGTATTTCTACCCTAGAGGTAATGTCAACAGAGCTACTTACCCTGGAGGTGGGAGGGATGGCAAAACTAGCATTCCCTCTAACTTCTTAGGTGCGTATGAGCCCTCTCACCAGCACTCATAACCCCAGTCGTGGACATTGCCCCCTCCCACTGCAGAGATGCATACTGTGCAATCTTGCACTCACCGCCACACAATGTATACTGCATACCCAGATTCTGTTACAAACTGCACAACTGCTTTGCTCTGCCTGTGTCATACCAGACCCCCCTAAATCTGGATATTCACTGCAGTCTGGTCACAGCCAGCTGAGTGCCATGTTAGACATGTTGCCAAGATTAGGGGACAGCCCCAAGGAATGTTGGGACTGCCATGAGTACAGCTCTCTCATAAGTAAGAATGGGTCAGAAGCATTGCATTTTTTGAATGAAAGGCTGTGCAGCTCTGAGCCAAGCCACACAGTAAATATCACCGGATTGGGGCTGCACAAGGGTAGCAGGAGAGTAATTACCACAGGCACAGTTGTCCTTTACCTCCTTTTTATATCGCCCTATCAAGGTATTATTTTTTCTTAATAGTGTTTATGATCCTGTTTTTTTACTTTCACTTTAAGTTTGCTGGTAAGCCCTCCCTACATTGATGGTCAGTGGCAGTGCTGGTAACAACCTTACACCCTCCCCTGCATTGCTAGTCAGTGGCAGTGCTGTTACATCCCACTACCCTGCATTAGTGGTCAGTGGTAATGCTGGTAATCCCTCACTGCCTTGATGGGCAGTGACAGTGTTGTTAATCCTTCCTTGCATTGGTGTTCAGTGGCAGTGCTCTTAATTAATCCCCCCCTGCAGTGAATGTCAATGGCAGTTCTGTTAACACCCCCATCCCATTTTGCTCTCTTTCCCTGATGACGTCAGGCCAGGACTACACTTCTACTGTTGGGCAGATATCATTCAACCTAAGAGCACTGGCTTAATTTCAGTGTCATGTGAGGGAATGCAGAGAGCATCCCAGCTCCCAGGATCCTGCTGCCATTGTGCAAAGTGCCCAAAAGGGAATGGACCCTGCCAAGGATGCAGGGAGCCACAGAGAGAGAGAGCCATAGGGCTACGTGCTGGATTCCAGGGCCTCGAAAACCACACAGGGGGTTACAGCAGGCATTGGGACACCACCATTAGAAGCTTAATATGCCAAAAATGCCAGTTGCAGAACTTGTGGCTGAGCTCCTGTTTGTGGTGAGACTCTTAAAGGGGCACCAACGCCACCTTCCTTATTGGAAGACTGCTCCCTAATTTTGTCAACATGTCAAAGAAAAGAAAAAGAACTATTTAACATGCTGTTGCTGACCTATCCCCACAGCAAGCCTAACCTTTTTTTTAAATAGATTTGTTTTTATTCTGAACACCTCCTGGGGTTTTTGGAAAGTATATTTCAAGCAGTTTGCTGGCCAGGGACTCCCCCCACAAACAATACCTCCCACCTTCTCTAGCTAATTGCTGCAGCAAATAAAAAAAAAGAATGGCCCCTTTTACTAAATTAAGTTCATGGGCACATCATGCAGAGTTGGAGAGTCCTTTTTTCGGGAGCCTACATTGCTGCATGGTTGAAATACACTTTAATACACAAAACACTTAAAGCTACCTTTGTAGTCTGGAGATAAAATAACACCATTATAATATCTACATAAAATATATGCATTGTAAAGACTTTAGCACACTTTTTGCTGATTCATACCTTCCTATTTCCTGAAGAAATTGCTGTGTTTCAGCATATCCTTTCTCAAACTGATTTCTGAGTGGGAAGGTCTACCTTCATTCATCTTAGCATTGTAACAAGAAAAGCTGCAAACCAGTCTGCATCTCTTTAGAAGTGGACAGACCTTAGAAAGTACACTCTAAGGCCACCTGACCATCCAACTTATATGAGCTTGTTGGACATCCCATTCCAAAATCAGTAGGCATTAATATAGAGTGAAACGCACAATTGTCTAAAATTATTTGTATTCCACAGGATTACCAGTACCCCTCACTTATACACCTGAACAATATTCTGCAGGGGTGTTGACAAACATTGGGTCATATAAATATATGTGATGGTTAAGTGTCCATAAATACTGTATGTGTCCATATAGTGTATATCACATTACAGGGAATGCATAGGAAATCTCAACAAGTGGATTACACACATTTGGTTACATTCAGACTGTATATCTAGAGAACTGTTGGGGTCAAGGTTCAGGAAAACAGTCCTATTTAAAAAGATATATTAGGGCTCAAGTCAAACCTAATAAATAAAGCCTATCCCTCAAAGGGTGTGTGTTTGCAGTGCAGATTAGACTTTGAATTGTTTAGGTTTCTACTATTTCTGTTGCTGAAATGTCAGACTTGCATGGTTTTGGTGTGGCTGTTGCTTGTGCTGCAGTTGTTGTGAAAGAACATAGAAGAGAAGAAGGTGTTTGGTGTACCCCATCATAGCCAACAAGTAGGGGAGAGGTCCTTTCAAAATGTGTGGATTATACTTCCATGTCCATCTGAAGATAAGTGTGTAATTTACCTCAAATGTTGTGTGTGTTTTTGCATGCCTATGTTTGCCTTTGGTAATGGGGTTGCAAAGATTAATAAAACGCTCCTGGGTCTCCTAGATAATGTATAAAAAACGTTGGTTCCCTCAAGCAAGAGGAGATCCCACCATGGGGCTAAATAAATAACACTATAGTAATCAAAGTATCAAGCAATGTAATTATATCACATCAATATTTTAATTTCATAGAAAATTGTATACAAAAAACCACACAGGACTAACATTTACAATTCTTTAAAATAAGCTTTCCCTACAATGGCTCAATTCAAAGGTTGATGGTGTGTGTTATAATTACCCTCCACGAGTAATGCAAATCCAGAGACTGTGGATCAACAGGTGGTGTGTCTGTGTTTACATAAGAATATATCCTTCCATATGATGTTATTTTGTAGCACTCCACAAAATCAGCCGTGTTCCTTTTGCTATATAGTATCAAAGTGAATAGTTCACAGCAGAGTAGTAGCAGATATACCAGGGGTCAGCAACCCGTGGCTCCGGAGCCGCATGCGGCTCTTTCATCCCTCTGCTGCGGCTCCCTGTCCGGGGGTGGAACTACCGCTCTGGCCTGAGGCTGTTGGGGGGGCCCAGTGAGGTCTGGTCCTGGGCCCTATTTTATAATCTATTTCTCTGATTAAATGATTAGACAGGGCCTCTGTTCTATCAAAGTTTGTGACTAGGTTGGAATGTGTGACCAGTGACGTGGTCACACATTTCAATGTAATCCCGCCCAGTTTTTTGGTGGTGAAATGTGTGACCACCAATAGGTCAAGCATTCCAACGCTTTCTCAGCTGTTCCAGGGCAGATTGGCATCGCAAATCGTATGTGCAGGAGAACCGATCTGCCCTGGAACAGCTGTTCGGTCCTGAAATGTCACTTCTATCCGAAATGTCACTTCTATCCGACTTTGTGAGTGGGGTGGAATGTGAGATCGCACTCACAGAGTCGGATAGAAGTGACATTTCAGGACCGAACAGCTGTTCCAGGGCAGATCGGTTCTCCTGCACATACGATCTCCGATGCCGATCTGCCCTGGAACAGCTGGAATGCTTGACCTATTGGCGATCACACATTCCACCGCCAAAAAACTGGGCGGGATTACATTGAAATGTGTGACCACATCACCGGTCACACATTGTAACGTAGTCACAAACTTTGATAGAACACAGCCATCAGGGGGGTACGAGGGCATGAGTATCAGCTGTACCAGGGGCGGCATGGCAGAGGTGACAGGGTAGGGGGTGGAGGAGGCCAGGCCCCAGCAGCAGCAGCAGGTAAGAGGAGGAGGGAAAGTGACCCCGGCGACCAGCCCACATGAGGCCCTGCAGAGCCCACCATAGAGAGTCTCAGATGGGCTGTGCAGGATCTATGGTCCAGTGCGTTACTAAGCCCTGAGTCCAGTGTGTTACTAAGCCCACATATACCTATATACATGCTATACATAGCATAAAGGTAAAAAAACAATATCTGCAGTGTTATCTTCATTTTAGATGTCAAAGGGGTTTTGTGGCTCCCGGTGTTTTCTTTTCTGTGGGAAAAGGGTCCAAATGGCTCTTTTAGTGTTTAAGGTTACTGACCCCTGAGATAGACATAATGCGTATTATAGATTACAGTCCATTAGGATGTCCGTTTGGAGACAGGAGCATATGAATTTAGGAGCAGGTTCAAGCATTAAACACTGACCCCGTAGTGAGGAAATAAAGGTATACAAGACCAACTCAATGCCGTCTCGATCGCAATTTACAGGCTGGGAGTCTCTTATGTTTGTACGGCCGTACTGATAAGGAAGGGTAGACATATACTCATCTCATGGACAGGTGACAATTAACCCCTTCGTGACTCACGACGTACAGTGTACGTCGCCAGCATCGGGGCTGTTTAAACAGACTCCCGGTGACTTTTGCCGCCGGGACTCTGTTTAAACTTGTAGAGCCGACTGTCGGCTTTACAACAGAAGCGATCCTGGCGACTTACCT
>NW_017307489.1:238705-258742 GCF_000935625.1 Nanorana parkeri | reverse complement strand
TTTTGTTGTGTTTTGGGGCATTTAATTACATTTTTCACTAAATATTGGGGTTTAATAAGGAGTTGCGCTAATATTGCGCAACATAAAAATTTGCAACTACCACCATTTTATTCTATAGGGTCTTGGCATTCAGAAAATATATAATGTTGGGGGGTTTTAAGTCATTTTCAGGCCTAAAATGTGGAATATAACATGGGTACAAAAAATGAGAAAAAGGCCTCAGTCATGAAGGGGTTAATGTCCTTGCCATTAGCGCAGCTGCAGCCTTTAGTTGATTCAACAGTTTCTCAGATTGCTCTGTGTAGCTTTTTCATGCCGTCCATTCACAAGTAGTTGTTAGAGCCAGGAGGGGAGCTTCAGTACACGCTACTCTCAAACGCGTTTCTCCCCTGCATGGGGCTTCATCAGAGGGGCGTGACCTTTCCCACTCTACACTGGTGGTTTTTATAGTCCTTCAAATTTAATTGATTCAAACACTTTGTGTTCCAGGTAGACATTTCAAGCTGGAGAGCAGAACTTCCTGCTTGCGCTCCACTTGTTACCAAGTAAACCTATCATAGCCATTTTGTCAAAATGTCTTTCTCTCTATAACTCTGTCTTAATTTCATAAATAACAGCCTACATTTTTATTCTCAAAATGAGAGTTATATACAGTTATAAACTCACATTATAACTATAACTAGGGATGTCCCGATGCCACTTTTTCAGGCCCAAGTACAAGTACATCCCCTCATGTACTTGCCGATACCAATTACCGATACTTTTTCTTAAAGGGCCAGGTGACTATAAATGATCCATAGTACAACTACATGTTATGTACTATGGATCATGGTTTAACCTATTCATGTTGCGTCGCGTCACTGCTGCTCCGGTGGGCGGCGCTCCGAGCGGTGTCATCTGGCAGTCTCCGGCCACCTAAATTAGGACCCCCACCTGGAGCTCCGCCCACCGGAGCAGCAGTGGCGCGACGCTTGGCGAGGTAAGTGAGAAGAAAAAAAGCCATAGCGCAAGCTTCGGCACTAGGCATCGGGGCATTTTGACAAGTACAAGTACTTGTCAAAATGCCCTGTATTGGGCCCGATTCCGATGCTAGCATCGGTATCGGGACATCCCTAACTATAACTATTACATAAGGTGCATTATGGATATGTCTATCTCCTACTACTCTGCTGTGAACTATTCACTTTGATACTATATAGCAAAAGGAACACGGCTGATTTTGTGGAGTGCTACAAAATAACATCATATGGAAGGATATATTCTTATGTAAACACAGACACACCAGCCCTTGATCCACAGTCTCTGGATTTGCATTACCGGTACTCGTGGAGGGTAATTATAACACACACCATCAACCTTTGAATTGAGCCATTGTAGGGAAAGCTTATTTTAAAGAATTGTAAATGTTAGTCCTGTGTGGTTTTTTGTATACAATTTTCTATGAAATTAAAATATTGATGTGATATAATTACATTGCTTGATACTTTGATTACTATAGTGTTATTTATTTAGCTCCATGGTGGGATCTCCTCTTGCTTGAGGGAACCAATGTTTTTTTTATATATTATCTTGTATATTTTACCCCATTCTTACTAGTATATGCTGCTTGTAAGTCCTCCATAATAAAGTAATCAGAATGATACAAATCATTTGTAATTTGGCCAGATACTTATTCTCTTCTTGTCAAACAGATATGGATCTTATCTTCTTGTAACACTCTAGTTCTGGGTTTTTTTTGTAGTCTTCATGATGTTCTGGATATAGTTTCCCTGCATCTTGAGCATCAAAACATTCCGGAAATATATGAGAGGCTCATGATCACTTTGTGGTAAGTGCAATGTAGCTAATAGAATAAGCCTCCAGCCATGTAAAATAGTGCGTGGCTAGGGCCCATGTGCAGGGCATAAAAGTGACCAATAAGCTGTCTCTGCCAAAGGAGGGAAAATGTTTATCTTTTCCACTGTCCACCCTCCTGAACGCAAGCTTTCTCTACATAATCTCCAATTCCCAGGAATGAGAGGGTTCTTTGCAGATTTCACAGGATGTTTTGTCAACAACCATTCAGCAGCACCTACAACGGCCGAGCTGACCATTTTCTCTCTTCTTTGGCAGGGACAGCTTATTTATCAATTTCATGCAAGGAAGATGGTAGCTTTAAAGTAATGTTGACAATAAATGTATTTTTGTAATTGTGTACTTAATGCATGACACATAATCAGCAGCAAAAATAACATGGCCTCGGCATACAAACATGCTGTAGTGGGAATGGCTGCTTTCACAGAATTGTCATGACTTTGCTATCTGTTTACCTATACTGGCATGTAAGGAGAGGTTGCTTGGTCAGGATTGTCCATCTCTTTCTTCTGCCCCTGTGTTGCCTTCCAGAAAATGTCAGTACTATGGAATAAAGCATGGCAGTCAGTCACAGTTAAATGAGGCATACTGACAACCACCATAGCCTGTGCCACTAAAGCTCAATTAACAGATTGAGGAATCCAAGCTCCTAGCATGGACATATTTCGCAGAGGCTTTTAACCACCGACCCGCTCCTTCTTTTGCTGTTTTTTTTTCATATTGGTTTGTTGTGGCAGATTGCACTAATGTCCATTGTGTTAAGGTGGTCATTACCACACATGCTAATGTACTGTATGTAACATTATGTAACAGCGTTAATGCACATTGTGGAGATACACGCGTTCCTGCCATGCACCACACTGGAGAGGTGCTAATGGGCACTTATTTTTTTCTCATGTCTTTATGAATTCCACTGAAAAAACTGCAAACATTTTAAGTGTTAAATATTTTCTTCTTTAGGTTACTTGCAACACGACAGTTTATGGCACGTCTACATTATAATTTTCTGGTTGGAAAGTCAAAGGCCAGCTATATAGCATCTCAAACCTGTACTTTGGGATATATTATGCAAGAGAGTGATGAGGACCATGCAAATGCTGTCTTGTTTTGGGAGTGATACAAGCTTCCAAATTGTGTGAGGGTGATAGAAGGCGTATACCTCATCAACTACAGAAGAATACTTCTCACTTATATTACTAGGTCTGGCCCCCAACTGTCACCTTCCAAGAACCAGTTCTGCCTATGGTGAGCGTGAGTGTTGAGGCTTATGCACTGGGGTAACACCTTCTACACCCAGACGTGTTCTGAACACAGAAAGGTGTGTATTCAACTACTGACTGAACCGTGCCAGCTGCACAGTTGACTGAACCAACCTAATGCAATAAAGGCTGTGAAAGCTGCATGTCTCCTCAACAATTATGTTAGGCATGAGATGGTTACGTGTTTGAGGTCTTACTTGCACATTCTTTTTAGAGGGTGTCATGGTCTGCTCCACAGGGGAGCAGCAGCGGTGCAAGTCAGAGAAATATTTCCTATTTCACAAATCCTACTAGCCAGCTACCCTGGCAACTTGGAAGCATATAGAATGTTGTGTGGCTAATTGACTGAGATTATGTTGCTTGAAATTAAAGATTTGTATTGTTATTTGTATTGTATTGGACATGATTTTCCTCAGGACGATACACTAGCAGCTCAATAATCATGGGCATACTGGGATATCCTCTGATACTCTATCTTGAAGACTTACTGTATCTCTGTTAACTATGGCTGTAGGTAATCCAGGCAGCCTTTTATTTGAGGGGGCAGTAGTCACAATAGCTAATGGGCTGGGCCTCCTTCTCTCCGGACAGTGGCCTGTGATATACCCAAACTTATTACCAATGACACACTGATACTTAGAAAGTGTGCCAGAATCACGCCTGGCTCCCAAAGAATGCCACACAGGTGGGTGTGAAGGTGCACTTCTGTACTGCAGCTTGGCCATCTCCAATTAATGCCATCTTTTTGTTTGGTGTAATCACAGCTGTAGGCACAAACTAAGGTCAGTTGGTCACAGATTCTATAGGGCTTATTCCGATCTATCAATTACCTTCACCTGATAGGGTCTAAGTACAGAATCATATTAAATCTTCCAGTCATCTGGTTGCAGTTGTTTCACATTTCCCTATACTGGAGTATATATAATAATTTCCTTTGTCTTGTCTGCCCCATCAATCCCTATCTTCTTGCAGCGGCTATTTGGTCCCTCTATGGATTGCTTCTTATGATGCTCCCATCTCCGCAGTATTTTTAACAAACAAAAGGTAATCTAAATTGATGTACTTTCTCATATTCCAAAATGTTTCTGGCATTTGGTGTTCTATTTGACTCTCTCCACTCAACCAAGCTTTTGCAGTGATTTTATAACCAAGAACTGCAAGGTATAGGAGTTGTGATTTAATAAATCTTCTAGAGTTGGGTCTTGGATCTGATCAATATATTTGTCTCAAGATCCAAGATGAAAAGTGATACAGATCTCTATGAGGACTATAAGTCATAATCTGGTGAACCAGGTTTTGGCTCCAACGTGAATGGTACCCGAGCGATGAATCCTTCTTACAATGTTCAGACGGCAGCTACTCTGCGACACCCTTCAGCAGGAAGATTTTTCTCCAGCTCAGCCTCCATAAAGTATTCATTCCAGCCATAGGTTAGGCCTCAGAGCCTCCAGCACATGCTGAGGCCCAGGCCTTGAAATCGCATAGTCACACAGACCTCCTCCCAGGGAGAAGCCCCAGGAGGGAGATTTTTGGAAAGGTGCTCCTGAATATTTATAATCTCCCCCAGCCATACCTCTGAGTCAGCCTGCTTGGGGATTGGTCAGAGTCATATTTATAACCTTGTAGCTGACACTCCTACTATACTGTATGCTGGAGCCCCATCCCAGCAACAGGTGGAATCAATCAGTCTACCAGGCTTAGGGGAAATCTGCAGAACTCAGAACAATTGATGCCTAGACTGACTACTGTCCAGCAAAAACACTAAGGCCTCATTCACACACAACGCAAGAGCAAAATTGTATATTGCGTATATACGCGTATTTGCAATCCCAGAATGCATAACAATGTTGATTGAGTTAATAATAGTGGGCTCACTCCAGTCAATATAGGAAATCCGTTGGCACATGTAAGTATAACTAACAACGGACGACCGAAATCAAGGCAGAATAATAACAATAAAAATAGTGGGGAACAACAAGGTAGTAAACTTTTGTCCCACAAAAAGAGAGGAATTAAATGTATGTACACCAACGCTAGAAGTCTGGCAAATAAAATAGAGGATAGCAACATTAGCGATAAACTGTTTAAAATTAACTCCGTTACAAAAACTAGAGGCCATCACCTAAAATTGATGGAAACAAAATTCCAGCACAAGGGGCGAAGGGGGTTCTTCACAGTAAGATCAGTTAGGGTCTGGAACTCACTGCCACAGGCGGTGATTTCAGCAAATAATGTGGAATTGTTCAAGAAACTTTTGGACGATTTCTTAAGGGACCGTAATATACAGGGGTACGGGTACTCCTAGAATGAGATCCTAATAGGTTGGACTTGATGGACTAATGTCTTTATTCAACCTCAAATACTATGTAACTATGTAATGTAATGGAATTTTTAATTTGCTGTACGCATGTACAGTGTATATACGTGTAAACACGCGTATGTGCGCGTAAATATGCAGCAATGTGCTTCCCGGACGCATCTCTGTTCCATTGTTTTTGCGCATATATACGCTACACAAATATACGGCTCCATACACGGCTATGTGTATGGAGCCATTTATTTGCATGTGTTGCATATGGTACAATACGTGCGGAAGTGTGAATGAGGCCTAAATGTATTAGTGACACAACTGCAAAAAGCGCTGCCACTACACAAAAATTGTGAGTAAGGGCATTTATCCCCATTGCTCTGCTTGCCTTCATAGGGGCGAGAACCTTTTCACTTCCCTGTTTTTGCTATAAAAAGATCCACTGATTGGCTGCAGTCACAGTTTAGCTGAGAATTTTTGGATCGTCTCCTTCCACAAATGTCAGTTTTGCAGCGGGGTCCCAAGGGGGCCACACAGTGCTGAAACTCGGGCCGAGTTAGTGTTACTTGGCTGAAATTCGAGCAGTGTATGGCTAGCTTAATTTTGAGGCCCGCGTGGTGATCATGCACGAAACCGCATGGATACGGAATCGCTGATCATGCGATTCATTTTTAATGGCACCCCAATCATGGCCAGCAAACCACGCAGTTTCCCCGCTACGACTCTTCGTGTGTAATCGCGGCAGAAAAAAACGCACTGTGCGCGTTGTGGAAAAAGGTACATGTACCTTTTTTCAGCGATTGCCGCACAGATATAACTCTATTAACCCCTTCATGACTGAGCTAGTTTTCAGTTTCTGTTCATAAATGACTGACGCACTTTTTACATTTTTGCTGTGTGATTCTTCCACGTCAGTAATATACTTTCTTACTAAATGCACCCACATATATTATATAATGTTTTTTAGAGGACAGATAGGGACACATGTTTGATATAATCTGCCTACAATGCAATTTATATTTTTGACCGTTTTGTAGAGCGTTCGTCGAGCATAGAACGCGCTACAAAACGGTCAGGTGTGAACGAGGGCTCACTATGCTTCATAAATTAAGTTTTTTAATTTTTGGTTATTATTAGGCTGCTCCAAACTTAGGAACAGCTAATAATTTCCTTAGAGACTGATCCTGACAGCATCTCAGAATCAGATCTCACTAAAGGTCTTTGATCCCGCTCAGATGATCAGAAGTGATACATTTTAGGCACAGAGATACATTGTAATATTCCTGTGCCTGAAATGTATCATAGACATCAGACTATCGAGCTGTCAAAACGAATAGCAGAGAGGTGACTCACTCTGCTACCTTCAGCTGTCAAATACGGGATTGCTATTTAGCGATCCTGTATTTGCATGTAACGGCTTCATTATATCAATAAGGAAAGAAAGCTTTTACAAAAGCTTAACTATTTCATTAATGAATGCCTCAATACTGAGACATTAATTAATGACTGGCAACCACTGAGAATCAGCGGTTACCGGCATTACAGAGCCTTAAATAACTTGTGGCCAGTCATATAGGAACTTCGTGTCGCGAGTACAGTATACGTCTCCCGCCACGAAGGGGTTAAAATCAATGGGGCTGTGCACGTTAGCCCAATTGTGAACCTAGCCTGAGGCTGCATTCACGTATGGCGTTTGCTTTTACTATAGCCGCATACTTATGGAATTCGCTTCCAAAAGTACAGCACGGATGCCGCAATAGTCTGAACAATGCACACGGAATGCATTGCTTTTTCTGATTAGCACGAATACTTGATAGAGCCTTAGGCCCCATTCACACTGAGCGATTTTTGCAGCGATATCGCTCATATTTCCACGCGATATCGCTCTATGTAGCTTCTCCAATCCATTTCAATGGAGCTGTTCACATCTCGTCGCTCAATATCGCTTGTAGCTCGTCGCTGTAGCTTGTCGCTCCTACGTGACCCTTTTTTTCGAGCGGTTTTGCTCCTGATTGCATACAGCCCAATAGGAAAAAGTTGCGCGACGAATCGCTCATATAACATTGCGCGATTTTCATGTCGCTCAGTGTGAATGGGGCCTTACAGTTGCTATAATTGACATGAACAGCTGTTAAGATTCTTTTCTAAAAACATCCGTGACGAGGCACATTTGTCGCCTGACGGTCTGTCATGCGACATATCAGCCCCACATGAACACCCAGGCATGTAGAAAGGTGGGCGCGGCCGGAAAAACAAGCTCCGCCCGCCATTGTGACAAAGACACGCCTGGTGTAGTGTCACATCTGTCAGCGTGTTGTGGCAGCCTAAGGCGACCTGGGAAACACGAAAGCCTTTGTACAAGCTGTCCGTACGTTGTCATAAGCGGTCGCCACTAAACCCACCATTGTTAACCGTTTCTAAACAACGCCGAACTGTCCCTAAGTTCGCAGGGCGTTTCCTGTGTATGACTGCTTTCCCTCCCCGGGGGCGGAGCCGTGCGCAGCTAAGACTGGCATAGTCCCCAGAGTGGGAGGAGCCTTCTATTGGCGGGCCGGCCTTTCGTGACGTTGTGGATGAAGCGGCTGACTCAGGTAGAGAAGGAGGCCGCTTGAGCTGTGCTGGTTCCGTCTTCCCTCTTGTGTCTACCTCGTCCTCCCCTTCAGCCTGCCATTGCAGAAGATGTCGGGCTTTCAGTTTAACATCGCCCCGTTGAAGGAGCCTCTAGGGTTCATCAAAGTGCTGGAGTGGGTGAGTTGTGAAGAAAGTTGGGCCTGTGCGGGTTGGGGGAGGCGTCACTAACTACCTGAGGTTGTATAATAACGGCTGCCGTGTTGAAGGAGGACACATGATCTGCTCTGGCCATCTCTTGTACACGTGTGCCTGGTGCAGCGATGTGCTGTGCATGTGTACGGGCGGCGTACAGTAGCTGTAGCGTGGTATGTGACACCCGGTGCATTTCCTGTATGATCCTCGATCGCATTAGATTGATGTGACAGGAGAGCGCTCGCTATCGGGGGTGGGGGAAGGCCGGTATCACCATGAACTTTTCTATCTTGTCAAATCGTGCAACTTGCAGTCCGATCCCCGTTCAGCATTGAGTGTGTACTTCTAGCCTGCCGATCGTCTCCATAGCAGGGCTGCCTGTCATTGAAGCGTCCATTATACGGGTCACCGAGCAAGCACAGTTCCTGATCCCAGTAATAGTTCTCATGTCTGGGATGGGCGCTGGCTGCTCCTTAATGCCAAGTCTGGGTGGAGCTGCTGTCAGAGGGTCACGAGGTGGGATCGCCCTGTTATTAGCAGCTTCTTAATAATGAAAGCGGCTTCTGCCTGAGTATGAGGAATTTGTCACCGGCTCCTGGGGCACAGCAGGTCGGGGAGTTGGATCACGTGGAAGGCCAGCACCATCCTCACACCCGATAACTTGCACTTTAACCCTTTCACGGCCACTGCCTTTTTTTGCTCATTGTAATCCATATTTTAGGCCTGAAAATTACCCCCCAAACATGAAATATTTTCGGAATACAAAGGCTCTGTAGAATAAAATGGTGGTCGTTACGTCACAGGAGATTAGCGCAGCTCTTTATCAAACGCAAAAATGTAGTAAAAAATGCATTTAAGTTAATTGTGCCCAAAAACACAATATAATCCCCATTTTGTTTATGTATAAAAGATGAGGTTATGACGAGTAAATACCCAACATGCCCAGGTTAATTGCGTGTACCCATTAAACAGCCAGCTTAGAAATATCCATAAATATGGGCCCTAGAATAATTGCTCTCTGGTGCACATGGTGATACCTAATGTGTGGCACGATCATCATTTTCATACACAGGCGCACTGGACGCGTTTTTACGTTAATATATGTACACTCAAGGGGGCGTGGGGCTTGACAAACTTTTTTGCTTTTACATTCATTTTATTTTTATTGCCATCACCGGGGGGCGGGCTTAGACTCCCAGGATGCCGGTCCGGGCCTTCAGGAGTGGCCGCAGGGGTGGGGGCCCCTGAAAGTGGTCTGACGGCAGCTCAGCCATCAGAATTGCTTCCAGTGTGAAGTTGGCTTTACATAGGTAAGCAGAGTCCCGGCGGTATGTTTAAAGGGCCTGCTTTAGCGATGTGTGACATATGCCCGTGGCAGCGAAAGGGTTAAAACGATTTGTCCTGCTAAATGAGTCCCTGCTTTGTAAAC
Organism: Nanorana parkeri; assembly: GCF_000935625.1. Lineage (NCBI taxonomy): Eukaryota > Metazoa > Chordata > Amphibia > Anura > Dicroglossidae > Nanorana > Nanorana parkeri. Next base: position 249,129 of record NW_017307489.1, on the reverse strand, counting down.
ATACGTGGAGTAACACCAGTCACACACGACTACAATTTCATTCAGCTGCTTATACTAAATTTCTGAAAAATCATTCAGAGCATTCGATGATTATGTAATGTCCTTCGAACGTCCTTAAAAATGTTTAAAGAAAAACCCCGGGAAAATGATGATTAACCCTTGCAGTGGGGCTAAGTAAAGTAGTATTAAACTCGTTTTTCAATAATTATTCCAGATCAAACAAATATACATTGCCAAGCGAAGTGTTAACAGTTTTGCCCAAGCAGTTACAGTCGTCATGTTTCCAAACAGTTGAATCCAATTTTCTGTTCTGTTTCTCCAGACTTTCTGTTCTGTTTCTCCAGACTTTCTGTCTCCACTAGCTTTCCATTTACTAGCTTTGTAAAGGAAGGAGGAGAGGGCAGCGGCGTGCCCAATGTGCCTGTGTGTTTGTGGAGACACACACACACACACAGCTTACTAGCACACAAGGGCAGCTACATAGGACCCTGCAAGGGAAAGGAGGCACCCTAAAACAGGATATCAGGGCCAGTGCTTAGGGGACCAGCTGATTCTGAAAAAGGCTAAAATGTTTCATCATCAAAGAGCAGCAGTTATTGTAAGTGATTTCATCAGCATCTTAAATAGCTTAAAGACATATTGACTTTTATATCACTTTTAACTGCTCCATGCAAGCTCCATGTGTCTCTAACCCCCCCCAAAAAAATGATATAAAATGAATTGCAGTACAGTGTTGCACGATGGAATAAATGTCAAAGTACTGCAGCGCTGAATACTGAAAAGTGGCCTGGACAGGAAGGGGGTGTAAAGTGGTTGAAGACTAAATCACCAGGAGTTGACCACAATTACTATATGAGGTTTTGTAATTTGTGATGTTCATTTTTCTGTTGGAAAGGAGCTGTGTGTTGCATAAGACAAGATGTAGCTATTTTGTTAGCTGTGCATTTTATCTTTTTTAAATGGTTTGTTCTATTTAGAGTCCCCTGGGATTATTATTAGTTCCTCTTTGGGTTTTTATGGTTTTTTATGTGTTTAACCACTTGCTGTCAAGAGCAATTTCTTAATATTTGCACACACATGATAAAATCTGATTATTATTTTTTTGGCTAGAAAACAGCTTCAGACCCCCAAACAATGATATAAGTTCTGAAAGCAGAGGCTCTGTAGAATTTAAAAAAAATGCTAGTTGCAACTTTTTGTCGCACAGTATTTGTGCAAATGTTATCAAACCAAAATTTCTAGGCTAAAACACACTAAAATTAAATTGAGTGCACAGAAACAGAATATAATACCCCATTTTTTTGTAAAATATAAAAGATGGGGTCATGTTGGGGTAAATTAGATACCAAACATGTCAAGCCTTTAAAACTGCGCGCCCCGTGAAACCGCCAAAAAAACTACAATACCCAGAAATTTCCAAAAGACGATACTAAAAGCTTTTAGTGCTCACAGTGATTGATGGCCCGAGAATTATTGCTGTCACTCCAACGTTCGCGGCGATGTTGCAGGTAGGTGCACCCAACACGTGTTTGAATGTAGGGCGACAGACTTTAAAAAAAAAAAAAGTCTGTCGCCCTATATGCAGTTTATTGCTCTTTAGGAGCCCTAATGCCACCTAGGGACTCCAAAGAAGCTGATGAAGCAGAGATCTGCTTCACCAGCTTCTTCTCCTGGCTCTAAAGGTGCCCATACACTTTACAACCCTTGCAAGACTTTTGGCTTGCGAGGGTTGTAAAGTACTTTAAAAAACGTACGATCTGCCCATCTTGGACAGGCAGATCGTACTTGCGATCATCGCAAGCCCGCCCCCCTGAGGGGCGGGCTTACGATGACTGTAACGAGGGGCGGGTTTACGATGACTGCAAGCGGGCAGTGTGCGCGTGCGCACACCGGCCCGTTCGGCAGTTGTCGAACCAGCATGCTGGTTCGACGGAAGAAAGAAACGGTCGCACGCCTTCCATACACTGTACGATCGCGGGATTTCCCACGATTCTCGTACGAGAGTCGTGCAGTGTATGGGCACCTTTTTAGAGCTGCAGAATGTGCACATTTTATTTAAAATATAAAACCGCACTGTGCTAGTATAAAAACCAACTCTAAATGCTTGTTCATATGTGTACAAAATAGTATACAATAAATCTGTGCAAAAGTTCAATAGAATGGTTGTGTTGTAATAAAAGACTTTGTATGTCCCAAGCAATATAAAGTGATTCGTGCTTCCACTCCACTGCGTAAAAATTAAGTCTTTAGGCGCACTCACCAGACACTGTTGTTCACCTTATTTCAGATGAACTTTCATGTTTTTTAACAGACTTTTTTTTTCTTCTGTGTGCTCTAATATCAGCCAAATCAGTAGGACGATGCTTTCTCTCCTTCCCTGCTCTGTTCATCTAGCAGATCAAACACCTCCTTGTATGATCCTTATACCTTCTCTGTTCCTGTTTTCATTAGTAGAATTGAACCTCCATATGGTTATGTGGTACTGGCATCAATATAAAAGATGAAATAAAGGGCCTTATAATCATTTGTGGGGCTATAGACATTCCTAGAATGAATAGACATGTGGGAATATTGCATTGTAAAAGTTTTTATATAACTGTAGAGTCTCACACTTTAGATCTACAAAACCCTCCCTCTGTCTCATATAGTGGAACCTCTTTAGAAGGGTTAAAAGTCTAAGAGGATGGATAGCAGCTGATTTTAATGAAGGATGAGCTGGTATTAATCGCCCCATTCACACTGAGCAATTTATCCGTGCGATATCGCTCTCCAATGCAAGTGAATGTAGCTGTGCTCGTCGCAGGACCCTTTTTTAGCGCGGATGTCACGCAGTTGCACTCGGTCCAATGTAATCATTTGCACGATATTGCGCAGAAAACAGTGTGACAAACGCGCGGTTTGCAATCCGCTCAGTGTGAATGGGGCCTACGTGTATTTCATTGTTAACATAAGAATAAGGACATCTAGGGGGGAGTAGTGATATTGCAATGTACATTATATAAGAAAGGAGATTGAACGTGCCAGTGTGTTGGCTGTCACCTCAGAAGAAGTTGTTAGTGACTAAACGCATGTCAGGTGGGCGGGACTTGACAGGCACCACGAGCAAACAGAACGGATGCAGATGAGCGGTCCTTGATGGTTTTTAGAGCGTTTGATTTTATCTACAATTGTAAGTGCGATTTTAATTGAATAAACACATTGTTTTTTTTATGCTGCACAACGGAGAGTTTCCTTTTTTTTTTTTCAAATTGACAATTTTTATTGTTTTGTTCTATGCATATGTTGTATGCAAGAAATACAAAAAATAACATGAAACATAAAATACAAGTTAAGGCAACATACAGACCTTAGCCAAGGTATACCTAATGAAGCTCTCATCATTACACATTAAACCCACTGCGGCCACCAACCCTTAACCAGGTGGAGTACAAGTTGCTTCAGTGTATGCACATAATAATATCTGAGGACTACCGCTAGTGCGAAAAGAACACATAGGTATGCAGTTGTATCACATATACTGTCTCTACGCACCATTATCTCGGGTTGGAGGAATATCGTGCTAATTCCACACTGGAAAGGAGCTCTAATGGGCTCTGAACCTCAGCCAGGCCTTGTTAACTAAAATTGAATACAACAAGAGATACCCAGGAGAGAGCCCGGGAAAGAAAAGGTATAGAGCACAGAAAGAGAGAAGTACGGAGAGTTTATTCTTATGTTTCCGAGTATAATGGGGAGGAGGAATGGAGAGGGTGTAAGGATCATACAAGGAGGTGTTTTATCTGCTGGAAAAGCAGAGCAGGGAAGGAGAGAAAGGATCATCACACTGAATTGGCTGATATTAGAGCACACAGAGGAAAATACACTGAGCCAGATTATTATGACCACCCCATCAGTACTTCGTGACTCCACGAGATATTGAAAGGTGATGCGAGGAATCTGGCACTGCACTGTTGCCCTTCTGTTGTCTTGTACCAGTCTTGCCACTCTCTGTTCTGCCCTAACATTGACTAGTCGCTGACGGCTACAATTCGCACGTTCAGACCCAGATTTTCGGCTGACAGTCCAATCTTTAAACACTTTTTAACAAAGAGCCCCTCTTGAACATTTAATGAATTCTGCTGTTTTGCTGATATTCGCTCCATGGCTCCGAGCGCCAACAATCATCCCACGTTCAAAGGCTGTTAAATCACGTTTACCCATATCTTCAGAAAAAAATCACTTCTACTGTCGTGGTAAACAACCTGCTTCCCTTTATAATGGTCTGGTCCTCTAGCAACTTCAGCGCGAAATTATAGCTAATTTGCCTACAAACGTCAGGTGGTCATAATAATCTGGCCACTACGTGTAGTTTGTTTATATTGATTGGGACACATGAAGTCTTAATTACAAGACATTCATTCTATTCAACTTTTGCACTTTATTACACAGATTATATTTATTGTGTTGCACCAATTGTTGTAATTATTTTGTACCAGGGTGGATTTGATTGAAATCACAGACATTCCCATTCACTTTAAGCCTGGTACAGATGCATTTCTCTTTAAACAATCATACAGTTTGTAGTGTACATAGATTTGCTAAACAATGGGATAAAGGAATATTCCTGAATTTTGTTTTATGATTTATCTCATGGTTGCTTACTGTGAAATTGTGTGAATGCATCAATGCAGTGCATGTTATCTCCGCTTGCAGAGCTTGGATTCATTGAATGAGTTTACCAAAAAATGTAAATATTGCAGAATATACAGCCTCATGCTACATAACTAAGCTCCATTTCATGCTGAATAAACTAAATTATTAATGTATCTTAAATAAGAAACTATCTTTAGAGATTTTTACCCCAAAAGCATTTTATTAAAATACATTTGATAAAAATCAGATTAGAAATTAAAAAAAGTTTTTTTTAAATAAAAAAAACAATGATTCCCCCAAACAAGGAGATCACACCACCAATTCAAGATGTAACAGTATGATTAAAAAAACATATTTATTTAATAATTATAAAAGTCTAAATATAAATGAATGACCCATATATATCAAAGACAAAAGACATACAACAAACAGCATATAACATCTATGGATTGCACTCGCCTGGAGTGTAAAATATCAGGTAATAAACTGGTAAAGTGATCAGTGCACCCCAGTAGTAGATAAATTCGTTGAAAAAAAAACACCAAATGAAATTATCCTCAAAACGAAATCATAAATGGAGAAGCCTGTATTCTGACAGATGATGACTCCAACTCACTGCATATAAAGAACTTCACAAAGGAGGAAAATGTCTCCTGATCAAGAGATGTAAAAATGGCACTCGCAGTACTGTTGCTTATCGTCAGTTCGGAATAATCCGCTATTGCACCTCCATAGGTATGGTAAGTACTATGATAGTGTTCAATCTAGATCTTGACACAAAGAGCTTTCAATGTGTAAGTTACTTTCAAAGGAGTGCAGGGTTTCCTCCAAGATAGACAGACAGTACACGCGGGTTCCCATCAACAGGTGCAGGGCGCAAACAGGAGATCGACACATGGAATTAGTGTAGGCTGATGTCCATTTGTGGGTGCCATGAAGGAAGCGTTAGTTTGTTTCAAACGTAGTGTGTACAATTCAAATGACAGCTAAACAGCTGCAATGAGAAGCTCTTTGTCTGTGAATAGGCTGTCATATCAATAATGGGGTGTTCATAGCCGAGGCAATCCAGAAAAATGACACGCCAGTCCCTTGACGCGTTTCTCCCCCACCGGGACTTCGTCAGAAGGGCGTGGTGACAGCTCCGGTGGGGGAGAAACGCGTCAAGGGACTGGCATGATATTTTACACTCCAGCCGAGTGCAATCCATAGATGTTATATGTTGTATGTCTTTTGTCATTGATATATTTTTAATCATACTGTTACATCTTGAATTGGTGATGTGATCTCCTTGTTTGGGGGAATCATTGTTTTTTTTTTATATATATAAAAGACGCAGCACCGGATATTGTGATATATTTCAATTTGTAAACCTTCCGCCCCTTCCATATCTATTTGATATTATTTTTATTTTTTTTAAATCATCGATTTGCATCCACCCCGTTTTGTACACACATGAATGAGCATTCAGAGTTGTTTTTTGATACTGGCGCAGTGCTGCTTTATATTCAGAATGGGAGGGATATTTACTAATTGGCACAGCTGCTCAGAATTAGAGTGCAATCCGAGCGTGGTGTATGAAATCTTTTGATTCATTTGTTGACCTGGTTTAATTATTTTTATTTTCCCCCTTTTTCTAGGTCTTTTCTATTTTTTCTTTTGCAACATGTGGGGGTTACAGTGGAGAGACAAGCCTACGTGTGACATGTACTAATATAACAATACCAGATAACAAAACTCTGGTGGCTGCATTTGCGTACCCATTTAGGTAAGAATAACTGCTCATGCAGTGTTTTCTGACTCTCCATTTTGCTACATAAAGTTTTTTTTTTTTTTAATTTCCTGTTTTTTGGAGTCTTCTCTCGGCTTAAGGTCTCATTTACACAAGAAAAGGCCGGCACGTACAGCTTCTATTGGAGTACGGCCATGTACTCCCATAGAGGACAGGGGCTGCGCACTTATCACACGCAGCACCTGTCCTTCCCGGGAGCTGCCCGGTACGGCCGTGCACGCAGCATGGTGAATGAGACCTTGAGGTCAATATGGGAGAAATATATAACTGCTATTGTTGACATCCTTCTAAAAATGCTAGTTGACTGGCTATTTTAGTGCGTTGAGTCACTAGCCCATATCCAGAATGCAGCAAATCCTGATCTGCATTCTTCTTTCCAGTCAGTGACTCGGAAGACATTGAAGTCAGAGAATTAGCATGACATTCAGGGAGCATTTTCAGAAGATCTTTTACTGGCAATCCTCCCTATTTCTCTCATAACATGCATCCTTTAAAGTGTATGGCCAGCCTGTGTCTCTGTTGCAGATTTTCTCTCAATTCTTGTCTAGTGGAACTGTTGTCAGCAGGGCAGAAAATGAAGGTAAATCTCTCGGAGAGCAGTAAATCCACACATGAAATCTAATACTTCGCAAACTCCATCCAAAACTAAAAAAAAAAGTTTGGGGTTTGGCATATACTTTTGTAAACCCTAACAATATACTTCTCTGATTTTCATTCTTTTTTTTTGTTAAAGGGTACCTGCGGTCAAAAACTAAAAATAAATATGTATTTCTACATTGCATTTCCAGAAGTTCTATCCCACTCCCAATGACCATATCCATCTGGAAGTTTTTAAACTTACTGAAGATGCCCATAAAATGTGCTCCCTCAATGCACTGGCACAATTTCACTCAGCCCTGTGCATATGCACTTTCCTGTGTCGCAACTCGCAGAGCCTCCCTCCTGAACTACAACTCAACATCTGAACAATGTAACGTTATCATTGCTTGCTGGAAGCAGTGCATTATGGGCTATGTAGTCTTGGGAAATTGCATCACATTAAGTAGACAGGAAAGAGATGCAAAGCACACTGGGAATCCAGGAAGTTGTTGAGTGATGGGTAGATGTAAGGCGGCACTCACTACATAAAAGGGATTTTTTCAAGTAAGCTTTGATTGTTATCAAAAACAAGTCTAGTATGCATTCCTATGACAATGCTGATGTTATACCAGGATAGTATATGCTGGGATTTTACAACTCCTTTTTAAATATACCATTAAAAGTATTTTTATTATATTCAATACGTGCAAAAAAAAAAAAAACCCTGGCAGAAATCTTATGAGCTGATGTCTTCCTGTACACCTGTGCCTTTATTATGCCCTTATCAGTTAGCATTGTTCCCAGCAATCTCTGTGGACTACAAAACACCACCCTCCTATGTTTTGAAGAGGAAGTGTTCTGTAATCCTGTATTAGGGTGACAACACTGTCACCTTAGTACAAGAAATACTGGCAAGATTGCCAGGTGAAAATAAAGGGGGGAGTCTGAAAGACATTTAATGCGGTCACCATGTGTACGGACTGGTAAGTTGCAATGTGTTACATTTTTTGTTCTAGGGTTTAAATATGCTTTCATTGATTGACGAAACTGATACCTAAATCCCATTCCACTATTTGCTTAATGTGATGCTAAACTCAGGAGTTAGATCTTACAAATGCATTAAAGTACCTTAACTAGGTGGCAGAGCTTGCCATGGCCTTGTGCAGATGTATCTCCTGCATCACCTCTCGATTTATCTCTATCCAGCGCTATTCTATACCCGTTTCTTTCTCAAGATGAGCCGCTGTAGCAAGCTACAATCGCAGAGGAACAAACAGCAGGGGTCTGGTGCACGCCGCATGGATGTTGGGACCTTCTTCTGTCCGGACTCTGGGAAGCACGCGGGTCGGCAGAGATGGAGTCTGACCACAAGGATTCAGAGCGATCCACGCCGGAGGACAGCCAGCGTTCCGCTTCTCAGTGGAGCTTTGTTTCCTGGGCCGCCCAAGGACACCTCCCTAACTGAAGATGACATGGATGTATCTGCCTTACCCAGAGAGCTGCACTGTGTCCTCTCTCTGCTCCCCACCAAGTGGGACCTGGAGGGCATGTTATCCCGCCTGGAATCCACAAATAAGCGTGATATGAGAGGGATTGGTGAGGGGTTCCAGGGTCTGCATCAGCACCTGGGCACTGCAGAATCTGCTAATGCATCTTTTACTACCACTATTTGGGAACTTCCAGAAACTCTCTCTCTCTCAGCAGCACTCCTATCTGCCAGGTCCCTGTTCCTATGTGGATGATCTTTCGGACAGATCCAGGCGCAACAACATCCACCTGAAAGGGATCCCTGAGGCTACAGACACGGTGGACTTGGCACCTACGGTAAGGGCTATTTTAAATATGGTGCTGGACAGGGTAGACACTGAGGACATTGAGCTGGACAGGGAGCATCGCACTCCTGGGTGTCGAAGGCCAGGTGCCAGCGCCCCCCCGTGATGTTCTTTGCTGTGACCACTTTTTTAAAGTTAAGGAAGATATTTGGTTGAAAGCTAAAACTAAAGGGCCTGTGTACTTTGATGGTGCGAAAGTGACTCTACCAGGACCTGTTCCCGTCTACTTTGGCCCAGAGGTGTGCTTTGCGCCCCCTGATGGCTTTGTTATGCAACTTTTGCCATCTCTTATCAATGGGGATACCCTTTTTCTCTTCGTGCCTTCCTCAATGGCCAAACTGATCCTCCAGTCCCCTGCGGAGTTGCCTATATTTGTTCAATGCTTGGAGCCTTGGCCTGATCCTCTACCTCCTGCCTTCTCAGGCCTGCCTCAATTGGATCAGTGGACTGAAGTCACGTCTCCAGGTAAAAGATGGAGGCCTCCTTCCTCCTCTTCAAGGTGACGCCAGTCATCCGCGCCTCTTACCAGAAACCCAACTGATCATCTGGGTTGGCTCTTCTTTGTCCCTCTTTCTGCTGGTGGGGATCTTAGTGCCCTGCTCATTTGTTGACTGTCTGCAGTTTTGGCTTTGTACCATTTCCCCTCTGCTAAGATTCGAGTCAATGGTCTTCTTTCAAAGTTGGTATGCATTAGTAACAGCACGAGGCCAGGTTGCCCCTTGTCACCTTATTTGTACATTATTGCAATGGAACATTTGGCCATAGTTTTTAGACAGAACGTGGCTATTGCAGGGATTCGGTTGGGAGGCCAGGATCATAGGATGGGGATTTACCCTGATGATCTTTTGCTTTATCTTTCAGACCCTTTATCCTTCCCCGCTTTGTTTCAGGTATTTTGGGAATTTGGCAAGGTGAGTAACGTTAAGTCAATTATTCGAAATTGTAAGCACTGGATGTGTCCTTGCCAAAAGGGATCCGGTCAATCTTGCAGTGCGCATTTTCTTTCTCATGGCAACTGTTATTGTATTCCATAAATTACCTTCCCCTTTTGCGCACCACATTGGATTCTTTGGTGGCTCGTCACCGCCTTCTGCACACCTGGTTTGGTAGGGCTTTTTAATTTTCAAGATGGATATCCTGCCTAGATTATTGTTTTTGTTCCAAACCAATTGTCTCCCCTCCCCTCTCCCCTCTCCCCTCTCCCCTCTCCCTCTGCCTCATGGTGCTCTGTGTGGATGGGGGACGGCCTCTCAGCCTGGGCAGGGATTGCTGCAGGGCTGTGTGGTGCTTGGAGGACTGTTTTTTAACTGGCCAGTGTGGAGTAGGGTACTGTGGGAGCCGCGGTCGCGGCTGACGCCATTCATTCGAGGCCCTAGTCTGGTGCGGCCTCCAGGCGGCTCCATGGCTGCCATCTTGGTTAAGGGCGAAACGCCCTTTTCATGATGTAACTTCCACACTGGGCCTCCTGTCTTCCTGGAACGAATGGGGAGGGTCCTCCTTTCGGCCTGGGATGCCGTTGAGAGAGGACACAGGGCGCAGCTCTCCTCAGTGCAGGTCGGACTGCTGGTGCTGGAAGAGTTAAACAGCCAGGC
>NW_017307489.1:234163-238290 GCF_000935625.1 Nanorana parkeri | reverse complement strand
CTCCCCTCTCCCCTCTCCCCTCCTCGTCTACACTTTTTAAATAATTCTGGAAGCAGATCAGCCGTGCCGGTACCGGGCACAACGGATTTTGGGGCTGGCAATGACAGCTGCTGCTAATACAAGCGATCAGGCGTCTCTAGAGATGACCGATCGCTTACATGGAACGCGAGATCTGTGCCGAGAGAGCAGTACATGATCTCCCTCTGATCTACTCTCCAGTCCCCGAATGCAGGAAGTGATGTATATTACATAACTTCTGCATTCTGCTGTCTCTCTCCAGCTTCAGAAGCTGAGGAAGCAGATCTCTGCCTAATCAGCTTCTCTGGGGGTCACGAGGTGACATTAGGGGTCTTGGAGACCCCTGATGTCTCCATAAAGAAGACCTGTCATGCAAATTGGCTATCACATAGGGGGGCTTCTTAGCCCCCCATGTGAAAGCAGTAATAACGTTAAAGCATAAACACAATTTTTTAAAGCCCCCCCCGCCCCGCCCCCACATACACACGTAAACGTGTCTTGTGCGCCTATGTGCGAATACGACAATTGCTCCTATTGTGCTGCGCATGTTGGATATCACCGCAAACATCAGAGTGATAGGGCCAGTAATAGTTGATGATACTAAATTGATGAGCAGTAAAAGCGTTTAAAGCGTCGCCTATGGTCAATTTTTAGTGTGGATGTTTTTTTACGGGCGCGCAATTTTAAGGCTTGGCATGTTTGGGGTCTATTTACCCGACATGACCCCATCTTTTATACTTTACCAAAAATATGGGTAAGAATAAATGTTTTTTAACATAACGTAGGGAAAACATTTTTTTTTCTTCAAAAGAAAGCTTTGTGTCCCCAAAAAATGTTAACATAAATTGCAAGGCTATAGTCTGGTCATGCTGACTGGTGACATTTTTGACTGACTGGTGAGACACCCTAAAATTTTTCAAGCCCTGCTCATATGCTGGTGATGAGCTGTCCTACTCCTGTATGCTTCAGTGCATTTTACTTCCTTTTATTAAAGTGTATACGATTTTAACTACTTGAAGACTGAGGTGTTAGACCCCCTTCCTGGCCAGGCCATTTTTCAGTATTTAGCGCTGCTGTACTCTGACATTTTATTCTGTCATGCAACGCTGTACTGAAATGAATTTTATACCATTTTTGGGGGGACGACACATGGAGCTTTCTTTCTTTTGGTGGTATTTAATCACCACTGTGCTTTTTTTATTTTTTTACTATATAAAGTGCTGAAAATTGGTGGGTAAAAAAGGTTTCCTACATTATGACACATTTATTCCCCATTTTAGTTTTTGTTTAAAACATAAAAGCTGAGATCACGCCTGTTAAATAGACACCAAACACGTCAAGTCTCAAAATTGCGCGCGCCTGCGAAATCGCAGAAAACTGCTGTACCCAAAATTGGCCATAGGCGATGCTATAAAAGCTCATCAGTTTAGAGTTAAGAGTGATTTGATGGCCCTCCGACGTTTGCAGTGATCTGTAACCTGTGCAGCGCAATCGTCGTTTTCCCCAGTCATCGGCCAGGGCAGCCCTGAGAGATGGGATCCTCCCACCTGAAACAGGAAACACATCATCCACAATTAGAATAAAAGGGCGGTCCCTCCTAACCACCTCAGTATTTTGTGTTTCCTCCGACTGAACAGGAGCATTGCAACGTTTGTTATTTTACTCCAGGCCTATCATGCTAGATAGCAGGGGCCTCCTGAAGCATGTGGCTCTCACTTGCAGGACAGCGAACCTGTAGGGCAGTGGTTCTCAACCTTTCTAGGGCCGGGACCCCTTGGTAACATTTGCCAAGTTGTGGTGACCCCCAACGGTAAAACTTAGGGATGATGCGGCTGCTGCAGCTACATCTGGCGGCGTTGGGGTAGAACTGACACTGCTGCGCTAGGAGAGGGCTGAGGAGGACTCTCACCTAGCACAGCAGAAATCACACAGCGGGTCGCAGGTTGACAACCACTGGCGTACGCCATCAGAATTAACAAAAAAAAACAAAACACCATAGGAATGCATAGCTAGATTCCTATTGGCTATTTCACTTTGCAATACCAAACTAGCTATTGCATCCACCCTCTGCTGCTGTCAATCACTAGAAGAGGGCCTGATGGAGAACTTCAGGTCCCCCTCTGCCGATTGGCAGCAGCAGAGGGCGGGTGCAATAGCTAGTTTGGTATTGCAAAGTGAAATAGCCAATAGGAATCTAACTATGCATTCCTATGGTGGTTTTTTTTTTCTTCTGAATTACGGTGGCCGAGACTCCCAGGTGACCACTGGCAAATCGTCATTCGACCCCCGAAGAGGTCGCGCCCCACAGGTTGAGAACCGCTGCTGTAGGGTCTCATGCACAGGACTTTTCCCAGGACTGATTCCCCCAGAGTCCTTACAAAAAATTTTTTGCCCAGAGGTTCCCCTCGATAATGGAAGGAGATGGCAACCATCCTCGCTGGTGTAGTGTCTCCAGATGGAGTCCCCCGGAGTGTCCTGCTAATGGAATTGACGGATGACCTGATGGGCTCTCTGGCGGCAGTAGAGCTGGATCACAGCAGGACACGAATACTGTGCCTTGTCGACAATCCACATTGGCAAGCGGCAAGCAAGGGCGCCAGGAGTGGGGCAGGTGCGTGAGTCCAAACGGGAAGGGTGATGCACACCGTTGGACTCCATCACAGGCTGCTTCTCCCATTCTGGGGGTTCAAAGCGCCAGCTCCAAGGTAGGCGGGTCTACAGTTGACAAGTCCCCCCCTACCTGTACCCTTCTTGCTCTGGGGGCCTACTTCGGTGGGGCAAGGGGTAGTTGGCTTACTTAATGCACCTCCCAATGGGTCTCTCTCCAAGGGGGTGCAGCTTGGTCTCGGGTGGCAGGCTCTGAGCCCTTCCCTTTTTTGGCATAAGTATAGGCCTCAGAGGATAAGCCCCTGCCAGCAGAAGCCAAAACACCCTAAGAGTGCTTCCTGCATTGACAAATTGTTTTTCTTTCCGGGCCAAGCTTTTCTGCCAGATCTGTGTATCGCCAAAGAGGGGCATGCATGGGAGGGAGTGTTTATGGTCATATCTCCCTCACACAGACAGGATCTGGCTCCCCAGTTGCTGGGGAATGATGCTGGCAGTATCCTATTTAGGACAGCCTGGCTGTTCACCTTCTTTCCCTGAACTTTGGCTGCGCTCTCCCCTCTAATGTACACCTTGTACTGGAAGGTATTCCTTGCAGCGTCGGTGTCATAGAAACCCTGAGACTGCAGGGCCAACACTCTGGTGGAGGTATTGCGGTGTGCTTTGGGGGGGCTCAGTCATGTTCTTGTGCCTGCAGAGGAGGTATTGGGGTGGAGACTGAATCACCCCATTTTACCTGGAGAGGCAGACAAAGGTGCAATTTACAGGCTTTGCAGATGGGCCATTTTACCTGGGGGTGAGTGCTGCTCAGGTGAATGACCTTGTTGTGTGCACAGGTGGTAACCTCCAGGTCAATCTCAATACAAACTAGTAGTCTATCACTGGAGCCATTTTTAAAAATGTATTTTATTGTTTATCCGATTAACCGATTAATCGAACTTAATAATCGGCTAACTAATCGATTTTGAAAATAATCGTTAGCTGCAGCTCTACTTCTATAGCTCCTTAGACTGCTCAGGTGAGGTTTCACAATGGGTTTCAATCTCCTAGATAGATAGATAGATAGATCATACGATGAAAGAGCATTGTAAGAGTAAAAATTTAAGTCCTAACTCTGAATTTTTATTTGGTACAATCAAAAGCAGTGTGTTGCATGTCAGATTATTTTTGTGGAGCACTGGAATCGAACACGGCGGTGTGATGTGAAACTATTCTGGGCACACACCCGAATGCAGCAGATATGGACAAGCCATGATATACCAGATCACTGCAGTGACAGGCTACATACTTCAGGGTTTATGGTTGTGCCTGCACCCGTGTAATCTAGGCATCGTTTAGGAATGGGCGGGTGTTTTTACCCCCAACAGGTCAGTATGTCGAAGTGACGACCTGCTTGGGTTTTCTACATACATCAGCTTCTCTATTCTGCTTATAGTATCAGAGGAGTGTCAAACCTTAGGATCATAGGCCAGCCACGTGACATTTGTTTGATCTCACAGTTGCTT
>NW_017307489.1:219051-233514 GCF_000935625.1 Nanorana parkeri | reverse complement strand
TGTGCCTTGTCTTTTTCCAGCTTGCCTTCGGTTCTCGTGATGACTGAGGGAGTGGAGGAGAGGAGGGTCTTTTAAACAGATTAAGTGACGTGTTTCCTGTGTGTGGGGGAGGAGATTCCATCTCGTGATGCTGTCCTGGAAGACTAATGGAAATAGAGTTACCGGTAAGTCCTAACTCTGAATTTTTATTTGGTACAATCAAAAGCAGTGTGTTGCATGTCAGATTATTTTTGTGGAGCACTGGAATCGAACACGGCGGTGTGATGTGAAACTATTCTGGGCACACACCCGAATGCAGCAGATATGGACAAGCCATGATATACCAGATCACTGCAGTGACAGGCTACATACTTCAGGGTTTATGGTTGTGCCTGCACCCGTGTAATCTAGGCATCGTTTAGGAATGGGCGGGTGTTTTTACCCCCAACAGGTCAGTATGTCGAAGTGACGACCTGCTTGGGTTTTCTACATACATCAGCTTCTCTATTCTGCTTATAGTATCAGAGGAGTGTCAAACCTTAGGATCATAGGCCAGCCACGTGACATTTGTTTGATCTCACAGTTGCTTTGTCTTGCCTCGTTGCACTTTGCAGTACAGGTCAGGCCCAGTAATGTCTACAAAAATGCTGCACTATTTTTCTTTGTTGGGAAAGACAGGGTGCTGAGAGCACATTTAATGAAGGGGTAAACACCCTGTTAATATTGGTTACCACTTGACAAATTCCTATGTTTTAACTCTTGAGATTGTGAGTGCATTCGTTGGTGCAAACAACTCAAAAATCTGGGAATGATCAATTCAATTTTTCAACGTAGGGGTTAACTGGCTATGTAGAACTTACCCAGTGAGCCCTTGGGTTCTGTAAAGGTCAGAAGTCCTGGAATTGACGGGCTTTGATCAAGAGCCTAAGTACAGCTGTCCTAGACAAATCTCAAACAACTCTGCATCTTTTTGGTGTCTGGGTGTGAGTGTACACATAGGTATGTATGTACGCCTTCCTTCCTGAGAGGCCTTAATCCATGGTATCTTAGCCAGGTGAAGACCGAGTGTGTACAGTCACACTCGTATGATTTGGCATGTATATCAATAGAGGGTTGG
Source organism: Nanorana parkeri (assembly GCF_000935625.1). Taxonomy (NCBI): domain Eukaryota; kingdom Metazoa; phylum Chordata; class Amphibia; order Anura; family Dicroglossidae; genus Nanorana; species Nanorana parkeri. The sequence goes on along the minus strand of NW_017307489.1, from coordinate 232,418 downwards.
CGTTCCTCTTTTTATCCTGTTTCATCCATAGGATGGAAGTTGGCTTCTAAATCTAACAAGGCTTTAGTAGATTTCTCTGGTACTACTTGGACTTCTGTCACTCCTTGAGAAGCTCCAAGAATGTTTTTGACCTATTGCTTGATACAGGCTAACAAACACCATACAACTGATGGTTGGTGGCTTCGGACGTGCATCGCCCTGTCATCCTCTAGAAGGGTTTATGACCAGCTGCAATGATGGCCTTGGACTCATCTGGGGCAGAGGGGCTAGGGTCGCCAGAGAAAATCTGTAAAGTCACTGAGCTGAGTTACAATCTTTGGCGTAGCACTGCAGAGTTACCCTCCCATCTGTTCTGATCAGACTCTCGGTAGTAAGGTGCTCTTGCCAGTGTGTCCCCCCTCCCCCCGGTTAAGTATATTAATTCCTAATTTATCCTCTCAGAGGCTGCCCTGGACAATGACTGGGGAAAACCTAAGTTAGGTACCTGGTAACTTATTTTACAGGAATCGTCCAGGGCAGCATGGATTCCCGCCCTGCTTATTGAGTGGTGTGTTTCAACATGAGTTTCATTGTTACCTGTGGTCCTTTCCGGTCTCCGGTTCTATGATAATACTGAGGTGGTTAGGAGGGACCGCCCTTTTATTCTAATTGTGGATGATGTGTTTCCTGTTTCAGGTGGGAGGATCCCATCTCTCAGAGGCTGCCCTGGACGATTCCTGGAAAATAAGTTACCAGGAACCTAACTTAGGTTTTCGCACGTAGGCGCACCCAACACGTGTATGTGGGGGCGGGGGACTTTTTTTTTTTTCTTTACACTTTATTGTTATCACATAGGGGAGTGCATGACCAGTGCACTTATATTTAGCCTTCACCTTCGTAACATCTCAAAAATACGCCCCTTCCTCACCAATGACACCGCAAAACTACTCATACACTCCCTTGTTATCTCTCGTCTTGACTATTGTAACTCCCTCCTCATTGGCCTTCCACTACACAGGATATCCCCCTTCAGTTTATCATGAATGCAGCTGCCAGACTCATTCACCTTACCAACCGCTCAGTGTCTGCATCCTCCCTCTGCCAATCCCTACACTGGCTTCCACTCGCAGAGAGGATAAAATTCAAAATATTAATAGTCACGTATAAAGCCATCCACAACTCTGGCCCCGGATATATCTCAGACCTTGTCTCTTAAGTATCACCCTAACCGTCCCCTCCGCTCATCCATTGACCTCTTGCTTTCCAGCTCCCTTGTCCACTCCTCCCATATTTGCCTCCAGGACTTCTAGAGTATCTCCCATCTTCTGGAACTCTTTACCCCAACCTGTCCTATCTCCCACCTTGACTGCCTTTAGGCGTTCCCTAAAGACTCATCTCTTCAGGGAAGCCTATCCCACCTCGATCTAACCACTGAACCTTAACATTCTCAAATAATTAATTCCCACAGCTACCTCCTCATGTATCATTTCCCCCTCCTCTTTCACATTGTAAGCCCTCAGGGGCAGAGCCCTCCTTACCATCTTGTCTTGAATTGTATTGTAACTGTAATGTCTTCCTTATATTGTAAAGCGCTGCGCAAACTATTGGCGCTATATAAATACTATGTAATAATAATATTTACTTGTATACGATTGAACATATTGTGATTTATAAACCGGTATTAGTGGGAAACTTTAAAGTGCAAGTTGCAAATATTTTCTTATGAATTCTATTATATGCCACGCATTGGGAAACTTACAGAAAACACTCATAACATACTTTCCTTTCATGCTGCCTTCAAATAGAATCTCTAAGTAGACCTCCTATATGGTTAGTTAAATAAAAAAAAAATGAAGTGTTATGAATTCTTAATTGCCAAAATGACAGCAGATGAAGTTAGGCAATGTAGCAAGAGTTGCTTCCCTTCATCCATTATAGAAGTGTCGTGATAATTGGGTATTTTGTCATGTCCTTGAAACAAATGAAGTTTCTCATTTAGTCTGTAGCTACATGTGTGATGTGTAACCACTTGTTAGAAAAAGATATACATTTTTGCAGTTACATTTGTAATACATTGATTTCAGTCAAATGAATTGGCAAGATATTTGCACTAAATAGTAAAAACTTTGCAGAATATAACATTTCTACCTATATGCACTTTTTTAAAGACTCTTGAGATTGTTTGCAAAACTTAAGAACCTAAAAATAAAATATAAAGGGATGGGTACTAACTATCCATCAATCTATCATATTAGATCTATTTAGCTGCTAACATGAGAACAATGTTTCCATCATTCAAATGCTAATCCATCCATTCTGTGCTTCATCTTTAGGCTAAATACCGTTATATTTAAAGGGTTTGACGAGATCTGTAAAGAGAAATGGGAAGAACTCCACCTCACCGGCGATTATTCTTCTCCATCGCAGTTTTACGTTAGCATTGCTGTATTGGCTTTCCTTTACTCTCTGGGAGCTCTTGTGTTCTATCTTGGGTACAAGCATCTTTATGAAAACTCTGGAAATGTACCACGCATTGTAAGTACAATCCATTTGGCAATGTTTTTGTCTCGCCAGTTTTGATTGCTGTAGTGGCTTAATTGTGTTCAGTTCTTCATTAGAAACTTTGTTACAATGCAAAGCACTGGAATGAACATGGACATTCTCTAACTTTTCACACACATTTTATGGAGCAGTGAAAGCAGACCTAAAAACATAACACAAAATCATCCAGAATATCTCAAGTACCAGCAGCCTGCTGCTTCTGGGAATTTGTGTGAGGCCGTGGCACCAGGTAGATGCCTTTTGTGTGTGTAGCCAATTATTGTCTCTGCCTAACCATCTCTTCCTCCCAGCCACAGCTCGCATGAGGAAGAAGCAGCAGAGTGGGTAGGGAGTTCTGGAAAACAAATTCAGTTCTCAAAATGCAATATAAAGTTGACGTTGTTGTAATGTGGGTCGTAGCACAGAGGGAAGGATCTTTGACACCTTTCATTGTACTATGCGGTGTGGGGTAGCCCCACTGCAAGAGTTAATTTTTAGATTTCCTGGAGTTCTTTTTTTTTAAACCATTGTTAATTTTAGAGCACAGAAAATGTACCAATATTTCCACCACAAAACTCTCATATTTCCCTTTTTGTTCATTCACCCCTTTGTGTTCATATCCCTGCCCTCTTTTTAGTGCCAGTCTTTATGCTGCCAGACAATTAATAACTGACAAGTCTGCCGTAGTGATTGGACCGACAGCATTTCTATAAAAAAAACTTGCATGCATGTTGACAGCTGTTTTTAAAAGATTGAGTTTCTGTTTTGCTGTTTACATAAATTAACTGCCAATGTTCTCCTTATTGCTGCATGGATGGTACAGTATGACTGGTCCCAATGGTAAGTGCTGTTAGGAATCTGATTTATCAATTGCAAAATGGTTATTCCTTCAAATAACTGTTTGGAATCCTAAGAACATGAAGACAGATGTTTTATTCTTTCATAATATGACCCAGAAGTGTGTGGTTTTATTGTTCCTGCTATAGTCACAAAATCCTAGAATTAACACCTAAAAAAACTCGGAATTCATCAAAACTGGAGCAGACAAAAATCAGAGAAGCTGATTGGTTGCAGTGCAAATCTGCTCGTGTCATGTTAAAATCTTTCCTGAGCAAACTGAAGAGAGATGGTGATTGGATGAAATGGGCAACTGCTCTTAGTTTTGGTAAATTCCCCCCTGAATGTTTAACGTACTGGTACACCTAATATCGGTCACCTGGAAACAAGCACTTTATGCATTGGTTTACCAACTAAATAAAGTCAAACCTGCCGGTGACTAAATCATTGTTAAAATGTAATACTGAGGGATTAGTTGTTTCAAGAATTGTCTTTAGTGTCAAGTCACAGGACAGTATCAACAGCTCCTGACTTTATTCTGTTTTGTGCTATAGAGTTAGAAATGTAGAGCCAATGTTTATTGCTCAGCAGTTGCTTCAGTAATGAAATCTAACAATTCAGCTCTACAACACTGATCACTTATTAGATGTGACAGAATTCTGTCTCGCATCATTAATGTTTAAATATATTGTACACAAAAGCAAAACACATTTTTTATAGACCTTAAAGTGAACTTTTGCCCCAATATGCACACTTGAGTATTTATATATTTGGAAAAAGCAGTAAATGCACACAAGACATAATTCACTTCTAGCTATAAGCATTGTGGAGAAATTGATATACCGTATTTTGCGGTCCATAAGACGCACCGGACCATAGGACGCAGGGAGGTCAGGCGCGCCTTATGGAGCACTCGACAGACTAGCTTCTGTCACAGCTTCTATGACAGAAGCTGTGACAGAAGCTGCAGTTAGTGACCGCTGAGACAGGTGGCGCTCTGATTACAGCGCCACGGTCTCAGTGATCACACAGAGCAGACGAAGAACGTCCGTTCTTCGTCTACTCTATGGTAATCTCGATCGTTGCCGCTGCTCGGTTTTAATACGAGTGATCTCATTAGAGCACTCGTATTAAACGAGCAGTGGCTCCTACTGCTGAACTCGATCGCCGCTGCTCGGCTTTAATACGAGTGATCTCATTAGAGCACTCGTATTAAAGCCGAGCAGTGGCTCCTACTACTCGCCCGGCGCCCGAAACTGCATGTCTCGGGCGTCGGGATTCGCTCCATAAGACGCAGGCACATTTTCCCCCTCCTTTTGGGGGGAAAAAAGTGCATCTTTATGGAGCGAAAAATACGGTACGTAGTTTGCAGCAGAGACACACACACACACACACACACACACACACACACACACACACACACACACACACACACACACATTTTCTATGGCAAGCAGAATTCTAGCAGCCTGTCAGCCCTCTAGTTTTAACATACACAGCAGATGTTTTTAAGCTTTAAACTGAAATCTTTGGGGGTCTGTTCACATCAGGTCCATGCGGTGAATGCACAGTAGCACACAACGCACCTCCCACCCGCAATGCAATGGACCGCATCACAACACAGTACTGCAGTACTGTGCAGGTAAACAAAAAAAAAAAATGGCATACATCAAATAGTAAAGCAAAGCACCTTCTGGACAGTTAACGCATGGTAGGTGAACAGGTCCTGAGAATGAAATACTTCACAATACAAACACCTAGAGAGGTCACGTATGACTTGTTAGGAATGTGTGTAAAGTTTAATGTCCATAGTCTGGGCACAGGTGCACTTTATCAAAAGGTTCTGTTTAAACCAGAATATTTATACCTGTGACTATTCCCTTTTAGGATTTTGTAATCACGGTCATTTTTGCCTTTATGTGGCTTGTGAGTTCCTCTGCATGGGGTAAAGGATTGACCGATATTAAATCTGCGACCAACACAAACAATATTGCTTTAAATCACTGCAATCAAACTAGCTTTTACAAGTGCCATTCTGGAGATGAACCACACGTGGGATCGCTAAACATTTCAGTGGTAAGAAATTTGTCTTTTTCAATAGAGAAATGGGTATCCAAATTGTGTATCTTGAATTTTAGAATTCTGTGGGAAGGGGAATGTGAAATGTTTAAAGCAGAACGAAACACTCCTATGTACTGAAGATGGTGCCTTCTTAGCCTCTGTTTAGATCTGCAGTAACGATGCCTGCTGCGTACGTGACCAACTTGGACATCATCCATTTGAGGGCTGATATAAGCACATTGTAATCGATAGAGGCATGCCTTCAGTGTAGCATATAGTGCATATGCGCTAGTAGGCAGAATGTAAATGAAAGCATGCAGAAAATAATGTTGGTCATATCAATAAAGGAATATAGAACTTTTCTAACATAAGCTTTCTGTTAAGAAAAAATAAATAGTTGGGGTTAATTCTGCTTTCAATATATGCTGCATAGAAACAGCATAATATTAAAACAATTCTATATAGCTAAATAGAGTTTTTGATCTTGATTGGCATAAACGTTCTAGGACACAGTCTTAAGTTATCCCTTAGTGATCATTCTGTTCAGTGTAGTTTTCAGGCAGGGGGCAGCAGTGATGCTTATTAAATTGTGACGGATTTTTGCACTGGCTCGTCATAGGTTACGAAAGCAAGAGTATGAATTTCAGTCTAAAAGGTGGATACTGACCCTAACTAATGCCTTTAACAAAGATGATTTCATCCTTCTGGAGAAAAAGGAAAAGGAGTTCATTGTCAGAGGGTGCATTGTTATTCCTCTGAGAATTCCCCATCAGGCTCCACCCACGTAGCTTCACTGGTTAACGGCCAGTGATGACAGTGGGCAGAGTCTGATAGGGAATTTGGAGAACTGCTCTGCTGCTGATTGACAGAAGGCAGTGGGTGGGTGCCATAACTAATAACAGACTGGCTCTGACACCCACCCATGGCCTGCTTTCAATCGGAAGAAAGTGGACCTTATGCGCAACTCTGTTGTCAGAGTTCCCCATCGGGCTCCACCCACACAGCATCACTGTCAGTGGGTGTAGCTGGTTATTAATGAAACTGTCGGGTACACATGGCAGCATCCTTAATGACCAGTGACATGGATAGTGGGTGGAACCTGATGGGGGAATTCTGGGTTCCTCATCATGTCTACTCTGCTGCTGTCAGTCAACAGCAGAGGCTGGTAAAACAAGGGGGGATGCTGGCTGAGATCATTACCCAAAATGTGGCCATATTTGGGTAATGATCTCAGCCAGCATCCCCAGCCCCTTTGTTTACATTCAACTTCTGGCTAGGGAATCTTCCAGCCAGCAGCTAAATTTGGTTGGGGATACATAATTTAGTTGCTAGGATTCCAGCGCCCTAGTGTCCTAGCACCTATTGAACAGGAAGCTGTCAGATTCATGACCTTTTCATGCACACCCCTCACTCTGAGCACCGGTGTCTCTCTGTACGCCGGATCAGAGTTGGCCTTAATTACCTCCCAGTTTTCGAATCTAAACTGTTGGTAATCATTTTTAAATCTGTCGCATCCATTCCTGAACTACCTGAATCTGTGTTTGTAAATCTACCAAGACTGGTGACCAGACTTTTTTGGCGCAGAATTTTTTAAAGGTCCCTACTGCGGGAAGTTGTGCTGAGCCTTTTTTGAATTTCCCGCATTATGTTTATCTTGCATTGAATGTTTTTGTGATACAGAGAAATAAGTCTGCAACTTAAGATTTCAGAGATGCAAAAAGAGAAGTTTGTGTTTTTATTGTGCACGGACTCCAGTGCAATGTGCTGTACAGCCCTGTTCCTTTCCTGGCATTTATTGGATGCTGAGAATGGAGCCTAGTGACGGGATAAGATTACTCCAGGGGGCATGCACATCTGTGGGCAAAGTGGATGATTCATGTCTGACAATTTTACCTCACTAAAGTACTCTGTCCCTGCATTAAAGATTTTATCCATACACATTTTTCCCAATAATCTAGTACTGTGGAGTTGTTATAATATATGACCCTTTCCAGAGCAGTCTTTTCTGTTCTTCCTTTACAAAAGGTGTGCGTGCGTGCAGTGTTTTTTTTTTAATCATTTTATCTTTCAGAGCCTTCCAGTCAGTGTTTTTAATAAAATCATTCCATCAGAGAGCTGCAATATACTTGTATATTTACTGGCCTGACTAAAAAGGCATACGTTCTCTATCGTAGTTTAATTGACCTAGTCATTCAAGTAATGTAGGAAAAAGTGGGACAGAGGCTCTGCTGTTGCTTGCAAAGGAGCCATAAGAAATAGTTCTCCCTCTCCCCATTCTTAATTTTTTAAAATATTTTTATTTAAGGCTTTTGGATTCCTGAATTTGATCTTGTGGGCAGGCAATGCATGGTTTGTCTTCAAGGAAACCAATCTGCATACTTCACCGGCGACTTCAAACCCTGAACAAGGTCCACCACCGACTTCAAAGTAACAAAGGATCTAACGCAGACGTCCATCAATATCATTGTCTGTAATTCGATGTCTAAGTACATAAAAATAAATTCTGCGTGTTTAAATCCGTGAATATGATCTTATCACGTGCTATTACCCTTTTGTTTTGCTTAAAAGACGACGACTATTGCAAAAAATCATTGTATTCTAAAAACTATAAGTGGTTATTGTTTGTAATGATGGTATTCCGCATATAAACTTTTTTACTTAAAATGCCTCTGCTTAATTTTCCTTGCACGGTACAAATGTGACTGTGGCTTGAGAGCAGCTAAGTTCCTGCCAGGCTTGCTTACAACAGTTACCTTTTTTTTTTTTTTTCTGCAACTGCTAAAGCACCCCTAGAAATGGCATAGTTTAGTCTTAACCCCTGTCACTAGACGGGGTCGCTCAGTCTTCATGTAAATGTGGAAAGAAATATAAATGAAGGCATATTGAATGAAATTCATATACAGAATGCTATCATTACATATAATGACCTAATGCAGGTATCGGAGTACAATATTTTTGGTGACGGTTGTCCTTAAATAATAGCCATATAATAGGATTAAACAATTTTTATGTGGTATAGTGAACATGTAAGGAACCCAACAAACCGGTCAGTGGGTACATTGTTGATTTATGTTCATCTTGACTAACACGCTTTCTCAAGGAACATGGCTACAAAGAAAACCTAGCCCATTTTGAAAGCTAAAAGTGAAACACTAAAGAAAATCTATACATGTAAATAATTCCTTCCAGATGTTTGATTTATAAAACCTATTTAGTACTGTAGTAGTAGCAACTTACCAAACTGCTGTAACATTACTTTTTGGAGCTTTCCTATTAAAGTAAAATTGTGTTGAGACGGAATCTGCCATTGCTGATCTGAAAATTCCAGTTTCCTGGATTTGACATTCTGAGATGTTGACCTAGAACAGCAAATTAAGTCAAAGCTGCTGGTCTTCATACTTGTTGCAGTAAAGTAACCTCTGAAGTACTAAAGCCAATCAATTAGCATGGCCTCCAGGTAACTCGCATTTTCAGAATGAGACTTCAGCTACTGAGCCTATTTGTTCTCTCTATACCAGTTTCCTTAAAGTGAACCTGTTCTGAACCTAAAATGTTTCTATGCTAAAGTGAAGGCACCCTGTTGTAGCTTGCCTAGCTAGCAAATGGGGTCTTTACTTTTTCCTAAATTGAGATTAAGCCCTGCTTTGCCCCCCTGACATTCAGCTGGTGGTACAAGTGCTGACATTTGACAGTTGAAAGATGGAGGTGGGTCTTGAAGCCTAAAGGGACAGGGCCTAATCTCATATTAAGCAAAAGTGTACAGTTTGAGTGTGGGAGCCAAGTGACACCACAAGGATTGCTGGGAAGTCTAACACAGTGCTTGCTAGTTTTCTTGTGTCTGGAAATGTTGTGAAACTTCTTAGTCCTAATCATGTTCATTAGAATACAGTCCATATACCCATCACACTCATTACCGCTGCTCCATGAAAGTTAAGTGGGTGCAACGGCAGGTGACGTAGTTAGGAATATGGACACTGGCACACCGATGGCAAATCAGATGCATCTATTTATTGATGTACATACAGCATAGCATAACAGTGCAACGTTGCGGGGTCTCACAGGATCCCCTTCATCAGGCAGAACAAGTGATGCCTGATGAATGGGATCCTGTGAGACCCCGAATAAATGGACGTATCTGATTTGCTATTGGAGTACCGTTGTCCAGATTTCTACCTACGTTCATTTGAATGACACAAAACTATGACCTGTAACAATGCAGTATAACTGTTAAACTTGTGACACACTTTTTTTATATATATATATATATACACACATTGGGAAGTGTTTGTTGTATTTTACTATACAAAACCAGCTATGCCTTATTTCCATGTTGTATGTTTATGAAAATTCGTATACCTATTAAATTGGTGAAGATGGTGCAGGTCCATTGTTATCTAATGCTAGGATATTTTCAGTTGTGTTTTTTTTGTTTTTTTTTTGTTTGTTTTTTTTAAAACAAACAAGTCCCATATGCTCCTTCTCCCTTTTGTCTTCAAGTTCATTAAAGCTCCAATATTGTACAAATGTATTTTCTTCTGATAGCTGTATGTTAATACCAATAATTATAGTAAGTGTGTATGTATATATGTGTATCACATGGGGGGGCTCACAAGCCCCCAATGTGATAGCATGTTGGCGCTAACGGGTTCTCTTCAAGGTGACACTAGGGGGTATTTTAGTCTCCTAGTGTCGCCTTTCCACTTCAATAGCTTTAGCTGGGGACTGTAAATACAGCAAGCAGTGGCTGGGAGCAATAGCCAGTCTGCTATTGGCTATCTATTGCACCCACCCACTGCCTGCTGCCAATCAGCAGAGGAGGGACCTGAAGGAGAAAGTTCTCATTCAGGTCGTATTCTGCTGATTTGACAGGAGGCAGTGGCCAGCCTGCTTTTACAATTTAAAATACCCAATAGCAGGCTTGTTATTGCTCCCTGGATGGGAGACTTGTTGCCAGCTTTCTTCCGCCAGCTACAAGTCTCCTATTCGGTGGGTGGTGGTGAGGACACAGCGGTGGCACAGAGGAGCATGGCAGCTAAAGGCGGTGATACAGGGGCAGCATTATCGCCTCCCCAGGGAGAGTTACAGAGCTTTGCTCACCGCTGGACACTAGCTGCAGGTGTCTGTGTCCCTCTCCTCGCTGGGAGCAGCGGAGATCAGAAGGGACACGGAGCCCATATATCAACTAATCAATCATGAGAATGGTTGACAGCGATTTAATCGAATAGTTGGTACAGCCCTACCTCCCATGTCCTCAAGTGCAAGTACAATTTTTTTTTATATAAAGGCATGTGAATAAAAAAGTCAACTAAATACTTATATTACACGTATTGACTAAATACAGTTATCAGAATACAACACTTTTTGTGCTAATGGTGATTCAATTAAACCAATGGTCACAATTTTCTTTAGGTTCTTGATTTGATTGATATGACTCCTTTTTAGAGTTATCTGTACCAACGTGCACCATATTAAAATGCTTTGTATTTACGGGTTTGTGTCCATTACTGTAAACAAAAATAAACAAAACCGTATTGTTTTGAAATGAGAAATTGATGAAATTACTACATATAGCCGAAATTCATATGAAGAAACGCTGCGCCTAGATAGTTTTGACACATTCCTGTGAACAACATGTAATAAAACAGGAACAAAGATTGACCATGAAGACAAGAAATTAGCTTTTTGTTGGTGGTATTCAATAACGACTGTATTTTTTTCTTCTTCTATACAGTTGTGTCAAAGTACACCCTCACTGAATTTTATGGTTTTTGCCCTGTATCGGGCCTGATTCCGATGCTAGCATCGGTATCGGGACATCCCTATTTTACATATTAGGACGTAATTAAAATCATCTGGTCCTTTTAGCAGGTCTTCAAATGAGCTAAATACACCTTCAGGTGAACAACAAAACACATTACACCAAAATGGAGAAGTGATGTGTGAAAAACTAAGTACACCGTTACTTAGCCTCTTAATTCCTATGGAAGCAGTAGCAGCTAGGTGTTGCTAATCAAATGCCCTTGATTATATATTCATCGGCAAGTGTTGCCACCTCTATAAGCCAAAGTTTTAGCAGTTTGCTGGTCTGGAGCATTCAGGTGTGTTAACACAATGCCAAGGAGCAAATACATCAGCAATGATCTCAGAGAAGCAATTGCTGCCCATCAATCTTGGAAGGGTTGATAGGCCATTTCCAAACAACTTAAAGGCCATCATTCTACAGTGAGGAAAATTTAAGACAGTTGCCAATCTTCCCAGGAGTGGACGTCCCAGCAAATTCACCCCAAGACCAGACCATGCAATGCTCAGAGAAATTGCAAAAAAAAACAGAGTTACATCTCGGACTCATTACATACAATTAGAAAAAGACTGTACAAGCATGGTTTGATTGGAAGGGTTGTCAGGAGAAAGCCTCTTCTGCCTTAACCCTTTCGCTGCCGAGGACGTACGGCATACGGAGGAACATAAGTGTTCCCGGCTGGCCAGCTCAGTATGCCGTACGGACCTGGCATTTACAGTTCTACTATAAGCTCATGGTTGCTTTAGCGACCATGAGCTTATAGTAGAACTGTTTCCCGGACTGTCCCCTTCAAATTAATAGCTGTCATCAGCGGCTCACAAGCCACTGATGACTGCTATCATCAAAAATACCAGGTGCCCCCCCCTCCGCCATATGGAGTCTCTGGATCCCCGCTGCTGTCCCCCGCTTGTAGGGTCTGTGGCAGTGGGGATCCGTAATAAAATCACCGGCAGGGGGGGTCGGGGGAGCGAGCGGCGGCTGGCCGCAATTCAGGATGGCTGAGCGGTGTTCCGATTGGAGCCGCTGTCATCCTGTCAGTTTTTGGATGACAGTGGCTCTGTGCGTGGCCGAGCGGGGGATCGTTAGATATCATTGATATTTATCGATCCCACAGTGCAGAGCAAACATCGGAGGGATCGTCTGATCACTCCGGTGTTTGTAAATAACTGGGGACACATAAAGTAATCATAGTAAGATTTTTTTACTATCATTAGTTTCTGAATGAATGGGAAGCCTCTGTACTGAGTGCTTCCCATTCATTGGGTGCTGGGGCTGCAGAAAAAGAAATTGAGTACTCTATGTCCTCAGTTTCTTTTTTTATTTCAAAAGGGAAATTCAAAAGATATTTCACCGCAACCCCAACAGTAAAAAAAAAATATTAAAAAATAAATAGAAAATGTAAATTAAAATTAAAAAAAATTGAATAAAAAAAAGTGTACAAAAAAAACTAATAAAAAAAAGCACAACCCCTCCCTCCCCCCACATAACATACACATATTGAGGTGTACGCCATGCACATGCGCTGCAGAACGCATCACAGTGCATGATTTTTTTAATGTATTTTTTTTTTACATTAACTGTGGCAGCGCATGGCAAAGCTTTGTGACGCATTGCCATGCGTTGTGATCTTTGTGTTGCAATAAATATACGCCTGTATCATTTTATCACAACACAAACACCAACACAGCGTAAAAACAATTTTTTAACATAAGTCGCTTATTTACAGTTTTGCGTACCTTCATTTTTTTACCTTTTCCTAAAAAAGGCGCAATTTCAAATGTGCAAATATTTGTTATTAACTCAATACAGTTTATCTGTTAGATTTAGTCAGACAATATATTTTTTTGTGCGCTGATACTGATTTTAGTGTGCTTTATCAATTGAATTGTGTATTTTTATCGGTTTCATATTAATTTGAGAAACATTTGCGCAATTATCACAGGGCCTACAAATTTAGTATCACCATCTTTTTATTCTACCTGGCCTGCGCTTTCAGAAAATATATGGTTTGGGGGGTCTTTTGCAAACACTAGCAACGCAGCAGTTGAAAATCAAATCAATGGGAAAAATGCAGTGGCCAGCTGATTTGAAAAATGTTCCGGAGGGCTTGGCAGCGAAAGGGTTAAAGGTATATGGCAGCACGGCTTAG
>NW_017307489.1:210412-218254 GCF_000935625.1 Nanorana parkeri | reverse complement strand
GCTTTAGCGACCATGAGCTTATAGTAGAACTGTTTCCCGGACTGTCCCCTTTAAATTAATAGCTGTCATCAGCGGCTCACAAGCCACTGATGACTGCTATCATCAAAAATACCAGGTGCCCCCCCCTCCGCCATATGGAGTCTCTGGATCCCCGCTGCTGTCCCCCGCTTGTAGGGTCTGTGGCAGTGGGGATCCGTAATAAAATCACCGGCAGGGGGGGTCGGGGGAGCGAGCGGCGGCTGGCCGCAATTCAGGATGGCTGAGCGGTGTTCCGATTGGAGCCGCTGTCATCCTGTCAGTTTTTGGATGACAGTGGCTCTGTGCGTGGCCGAGCGGGGGATCGTTAGATATCATTGATATTTATCGATCCCACAGTGCAGAGCAAACATCGGAGGGATCGTCTGATCACTCCGGTGTTTGTAAATAACTGGGGACACATAAAGTAATCATAGTAAGATTTTTTTACTATCATTAGTTTCTGAATGAATGGGAAGCCTCTGTACTGAGTGCTTCCCATTCATTGGGTGCTGGGGCTGCAGAAAAAGAAATTGAGTACTCTATGTCCTCAGTTTCTTTTTTTATTTCAAAAGGGAAATTCAAAAGATATTTCACCGCAACCCCAACAGTAAAAAAAAAATATTAAAAAATAAATAGAAAATGTAAATTAAAATTAAAAAAAATTGAATAAAAAAAAGTGTACAAAAAAAACTAATAAAAAAAAGCACAACCCCTCCCTCCCCCCACATAACATACACATATTGAGGTGTACGCCATGCACATGCGCTGCACAACGCATCACAGTGCATGATTTTTTTAATGTATTTTTTTTTTACATTAACTGTGGCAGCGCATGGCAAAGCTTTGTGACGCATTGCCATGCGTTGTGATCTTTGTGTTGCAATAAATATACGCCTGTATCATTTTATCACAACACAAACACCAACACAGCGTAAAAACAATTTTTTAACATAAGTCGCTTATTTACAGTTTTGCGTACCTTCATTTTTTTACCTTTTCCTAAAAAAGGCGCAATTTCAAATGTGCAAATATTTGTTATTAACTCAATACAGTTTATCTGTTAGATTTAGTCAGACAATATATTTTTTTGTGCGCTGATACTGATTTTAGTGTGCTTTATCAATTGAATTGTGTATTTTTATCGGTTTCATATTAATTTGAGAAACATTTGCGCAATTATCACAGGGCCTACAAATTTAGTATCACCATCTTTTTATTCTACCTGGCCTGCGCTTTCAGAAAATATATGGTTTGGGGGGTCTTTTGCAAACACTAGCAACGCAGCAGTTGAAAATCAAATCAATGGGAAAAATGCAGTGGCCAGCTGATTTGAAAAATGTTCCGGAGGGCTTGGCAGCGAAAGGGTTAAAGGTATATGGCAGCACGGCTTAGGTTTGCAAAGTTGCATCTTAACAAACGCCAAGACTTGTGGATCAACACAGACAAGACCAAAGTGAAGATGTTTTGCCATAATGCACAGAGCCACATTTGGCAAAAACCAAACAACATATCAGCACAAACCAACTGTCAAGCACTGTAGTGGTGGGGTTATAATTTGGACATGTTTTGCAGCCACAGAACCTGGGCACCTTGCAGTCATTGAATCAACCATGACTTTCTCTGTATACCAAAATATTCTAGAGTCAAATGTGAGGCTCATCTGTCTGACAGCTGAAGCTTGGCCAAAGTTGGGTCATGTAACAATGATCCCAAACATACCAGTAAATCTACAACAGAATGGCTGAAAAAGAATCAAGGTTGCAATGGCCCAGTCAAAGTCCAGACCTCAACCAGATTGAAATGCTGTGGCGGGACGTTAAGAGAGCTTGAACCCCAATGAACTGAAGCAATTCTGTAAAAAAGAGTGGGTCAAAATTAATCCACAACGATGGGAGAGATTGACAAAGTCACACAGGAAACGATTAGTACGGCTAAAGGTGGTTCTACAAGCGATTGAACGCTAAGGTGTACTTAGTTTTTCACAGAACGGTTTTCCATTTTGGCTTTATGTTAGCAAAATATATAATGACACAGTGTAATATGTTGTTGCTCAGCTGAGGTCGTATTTATTAGACGATCGGCGGGCTATGGAGCCGCTGATCGCCTATATGTAAACAGCAGTGCCGTCCGTCCGTTTTTTTTACTACGGGCGGACGGCAAGAGGTTAAGAGCCGCTAAGGACCAGATGATTTGTATTATATCCTAATATGTAAAACCATAGGATTCAAAGAGGGTGTACTTTCTTTTTCACATGACTGTATAAAAGAAGAAATACAGAACATTTAGAAAAAAAGTTTTCCTTTAAAAAAAAAAAAGATCAAATAGATCAAAATTATTTCTGCTACATTTCTTTGGTAAAAAAAACAAGTGTATATTGTATACATCGCTCCAAGCTCGCTCCCGTGAGAGACTGTTGTTTCAAATTGGTAAACTAAACATGAGATTGTAGTCCATCACAGGAGTGAGCTTGAAGTGGTGACTAATTAACAACACACACAAGGAATATTGGGAAAAAAAGTAGCCACCCTCCAGAAGGAAGGACAGTGTCAGCACCAATTCAGAGGTGATTGGAGGATCTACAGCCGAGTGATACACAAATAAGAAGATACATTTTTGATAATAGTTAAGGTACTTGAATGCATTTGTAAGATTTGGGTTTAGTGTCACTTTAAATAATAAAGGATCCCCAGGCTCTCTCACATGTGTGGTAGTGCTCTGCTGCTCCTAATCAGGAATTATATGCTAATGTGATTTTCTTTTTGAACCTATTGCTGTAATTGCTTTGTCACATTTAACTGTAATAATATCCCCATTTGACATTTTTAAGTATAGGCCCAGAAATGTAATATTATGCCCTCAGTGCCTACATTCAGTTGCATCCTCCTGGCTGTCAAACTATGCTGTCTCTTATTGGTCCAGTCTGATCTAACTATTGGGCACCAGTTGGCATGGTTACTGATATTGTGATCACATGCAGGCGGGGCTGGATGGCACCGCAGCCTGGAGATGGCTGTTTTTTTTTATTTTTTATTTCTCTGTCAGCCTGTCAGAAAAAGGTGATCAGAGATTAAAAACTGTACCGAATAAAAGCCATATACACTCCACAAGATATGTATTTGGAACACCCATACACCGGCCTATTGATGCAGTTATCAGCGAAGTGCAGTGCAGAAAATCATGCAGCTACAGGCCAGTATCTCCAGATTATTAACATTAAATACCAGATGGGGCTGGGGTGTTCTGTGTGATTTTTCACCATGGTGTATGATTGTTGGTGCCAGATGGGCTGGTTTGAGTGTTTCTGCAACTGCTTTCCTGGGATTTTCAAATATGTCCTGTGGACAGCAGTTCTGTGGACAGAAACTTGTTGATGAGAGATGTCAGAGGAGAAAGGCCCAGCTGGTTTGAGTTGTCAGAAAGGCTAAGGCTGGGCACACACCTTACAACCATCGCAAGACTTTTGTCTTGCGATGGTTGTAAGGTACTTAAAAAAACGTACGATCTGCCTATCTTGCATAGGCAGATCGTACTTGCGATGATCGCAAGCCACGCCCCCTGAGGGGCGGGCTTCCGATGACCACAATGCCGAACGGGCAGTGTGCGCTTGCGCACACCGGCCCGTACGGCTGTTATCGTACGGACATGCCACAAACCCGCCGAAAATCGTACGATGCTCGGCGGGTTTTCGAACATGTCTGTAAGTTAAAAGTCGTGCGACCTTACAGTAGTAGAGGTCGCACGGCTTCCACACACCTTACGATAATCGTACGATCGCGGGATTTCCCGCGATTATCGTACGATTATCGTAAGGTGTGTGGGGACCTTAAGGGAGTTCAGATAATCACTCTTTACAGTTGTGCGTTCTGAGATGCTTTTCTGCTCACCACAACAGGTCAAACCTTGTGGTGGTTGGGCTGCAACAGCAGAAGACCATGTTGGGCTCCAATCCTGCCAGCCAAAAACAGAAGGCTGGGACTAGACAGTTAAAGGCTAGAAAGGAGGGGGGGAGGGGAGGAGAACACATTTTTGGGAAAACTAAATTGGAGAAAGACTTGGTGGACCTTTAAGGTACCTACATAAAACATATGCTCTTATAGAAACTTGATTTGCACCATAAAACTTCAGATTGGCACAACAACAGTGTGTAGAGAGCTTCATGGAATGGGTTTTCATGGCCGAGCAGCTGCATCGAAGCCTTACATCACCAAGTGCAATGCAAAGCGTCAGATGCAGTGGTGTAAAGCACGCCACCACTGGACTCTAGAGAAGTCTAGACATGTTCCCTGGAGTGATGAATCACGATTCTCTGTCCGGCAATCCGATGGACGTGTCTGGGTTTGGCGGTTGCCAGGAGAACGGTACTTGCCTGACTGCATTGTGCCAAGTGTAAAGTTTGGTAGAGAGGGGATTATGGTGTGGGGTTGTTTTTCAGGGGTTGGGCTTGGCCCCTTAGTTCCAGGGAAGGGAACTCTTAAGGCATCAGCTTACCAAGACATTTTGGACAATGTCACGCTCCCAACTTTTTGGAACAGTTTGGGGATGGCCCCATCCTGTTCCAACATGACTGCGCACCAGTGCACACAGCAAGGTCCATAAAGACATGGATGAGCGAGTTTGGGGTGGAGGAACTTGACTGGCCTGCACAGAGTACTGACCTCAACTTGATAGAATTAGTACTGACCTTTGGAATGAATTAGAGCAGAGACTGCGAGCCAGTTCTCATCCAGCATCAGTACCTGACCTCACAAATGTGCTTCTGGAAGAATGGTCAAACATTCTCATAGACACACTCCTAAACCTTGTGGACGCCTTCCCAGAAGAGTTGAAGCTGTTATAGCGGAAAAGGGTGGACCAACTCAATATTGTACCCTACGAACTAAGACTGGGATGCCATTAAAGTCCATGTGTGTAAAGGCAGGCGTCCCAATACTTTTGGCAATATAGTGTATGTAGAAGCTAAAATAAACGTGACTCCAGCAATTCTTGTGTGTCTTATTGATAATCATCCGGGTCAGCACACTATACAACATATACGTTTCTACATTACAACCACCACAATGTTCCAATTTTGAACCTTTTGTGTAAAAGTGGACATACAACAGGATGAACATTTTTGCTCAACGTTACATCAGGAGCTCATGAGACTTAATACCATATGAGAAACATCAATTGCCATTTTCAAAGTTGCCAAAGAAACAGCACCACTGGTGAGTGCAGAGACCGAACAGTAGCGGATGTGCCACACTCCTAGACCAATCAAGGTTGTATAAGATTTTAATCCCCATATGATCCAAGAGTCGATTAACTGGACAGAGACCAAACCGGCCAACATTATGACCTGATGCCATCGTTACTTTCAGTTACTGGCCTGACAGAAGAATGCAAATCAGAAGTTTCGACTTTAATAAGTGCATGCTTGTTTCAGGTCAGGGATTTAAAGTATTGTAAATTAGTCAGTTGAGCAACTGTTTTTTGGTGGGTTTTGTTTAGATGGTTGTCAATGACAGCCTCAGATTTCCTTCTAGTATAGGTTTCCTTTAATGCACTGACTCGTACCCTAAAGGCTTGTGAGTGGCCTTTTGTCCTAGAGAACACTAGATGGCAGTGCTCTTCAACAGTAATATTTCATGATGCAACTAAAGCATCTTTCTGTTCCAGTGACAACCCCAGGTACCAAATAGCTTTTATTTGAATGCTCCAAAATGACCCCCCAGCTAAAGCCAGGCTGTCCTGCTCTTACAATCTGATACTGCCACACAGTGATATATCAGTATACATGGAACCTCTTTTATACAACTATATACAGTACTAAAAAGCTTTTTCCCCCGCTGCAAAGTCTTCATGTTTATTGTCATGGAACATTGAATCATAGGGATTTAAGATCTGCTTTGACATGATAAAAAAACATGAAATTCCATGGGATTCAGTGTTCAATGCACACTGAAATTTAAAATCCAAGAACAAAAGCATTTAACCCCTTCATGACTGGGGCCTTTTTTTTTTTTGCACCCATGTTATATTCCACATTTTAGGCCTGAAAATTACTTAAAACCCCCAAACATTATATATTTTCTGAAAGCCAAGACCTTATAGAATAAAATGGTGGCAGTTGCAAATTTTTATGTTGCATGATATTAACGCAACTCTTTATCAAACCCCCACATTTAGTGAAAAATGTACTTAAATGCCCCAAAACACAATAAAATACCCATTTTTAAAAATAAAATATAAAACATGAGGTTACAACAAGTGAATAGATACCCAACATGCCAAGTTAAAAATTGTGTGCGTCCGACAAAATTCAGTACCCCAAAAAGTCCATCGACGACGCTTTAAAAGCCTCCACAGGTCATCAGTTTAGAGATATCCAAAAATACTGGCCCTAGAATTATTGCTCTCACTCTGGCGTGCGTAGCGATACCCAACACATGTAGCGCGTTTGTTGTTTTCATACCTAGGCGCACCCGACGCGTGTTTACATGAAGACGCGCATGCTCACGGGGGACTTTTAAAAAAATTTACATTATTTTTAGATTTTTTAAATTTAATGTTAATTATAAAAACTGTTATTTTTTTAAAACTTTAATTGCTATTAAAAGTAAAGCCCCCCATGTGATAGCAGATGGTGGTGACAGGTGCTCTTTAAGGTGACATTGGGGTCCAAAAGACCTTTACACTCCAAATAAGCTATTGAAGTGCAGATCGCACTTCAAAAGATTATAGCTGGGCTTCAGGAGCCAAAAACTGACAGCCCAGGGACCAGAAGTGATGCAATCTGCGTCGCTCCTGGTCTCATAAAACGGGGAGAGGATCGACGATCGGAGGTTCGTCCAGCTCCTCCCCAGCTTCCCCCGAACACCAGAGAAGCCGGTCCAAGGCCTGTAGGAGGGGCAACGGAGCCCGGGATACACGGCGGGGGTGTCCGGCTCGAGGGGGGGGGGGTGTGTTACCTTCACCGGGCTGTAGGAGCGATCTGGCGACACCTGAGTTGCCAGAATCGCTTCTATTGTAAAGCCGTCAGTTGGCTTTACAATGTTAAACAGAGTCTGTTTAAACAGCCCCAATGCCAGCGACGTACACTGTACGTCGTGGGTCGTGAAGGGGTTAAATCTGCCTACCGGAATAAAGAACCCTAAATAAGGGGTCAATTCATTAAATTCAAATAACAGAGTGGTGGTACCGGAAACCAGTGTGCAGCAGGTGGATTGTGAGAGAGGAGATGAATGCCTTTTATAATTACTCCCAAGCTATCTAGCAAAAGTGATCTTGAGGGGTTTGGCCACACTACAACGGGGTGAAAGTTAGTCACATTCATTGCTATTCTGCAACTGCTCATGCTCCCCTGACAATGTTATAGCTTGATCCAATTCAGTTGCCAAAGTACCATAATTCTCTTCTTTCCTTTGAAGGACACAGGATTCTTAGATTTCATTACACTTTTTTTTATGGATGTCTTTCATCAACAGCTGCTGTTTGATTCAGACCAGGCCTCACTAGCCTGGGAGTCTCTCCATTGCAGCCAGGGGTACTCACATAACCTGTCCAGTTGAAACCTAGCTCAAGACCTGCAGGTGAAGCAGACCTGTAGTCGTAGGTGTCCCAAGTATCACTGCAGGCAAGTAGTAGGTAGGAAACACAGGCCTGTGTTCCACATGGCTGTAAGGTGCAAGAGAGAGATGTATCCAATAGGCCTCCCGGTAAAAAGAGGGAGATTCCGTTAGCTCTAGTCTGTACGAATTTTCGTTATGAACACATTTTTGTTGCAGCAAAGTGACATTCAACAAAAGAAAAAAAATATGAAATTTTTTTAATTTTTTTTTACAG